>NC_047509.1:17474609-17534609 GCF_902827115.2 Pseudochaenichthys georgianus
TTAACAGAGCGTTAATCAATCAAAAGAGAAAGAGATCGGGTATTTGGAACATTGTTATTAAGTCTGACACAAGGCAGGATCCAGTTATCTTTCATCAGATCTCATCCATTTCATTTAGTTTTGATATTTCCGATTATTTGTCTGGCAAGCAAAATGACGCGTGGAAGTCGGGTAGTTATTTTTTTTTACTGCATGTGGCCAAGTGAGTATGTTCCACAGGTGCTTTATGTTGCCTTCAGCTGTGACTCAGCAGGGCAGAGAGGACACTTTGTTTAATAGGGGAAGAACAATGGGAACAGGGTGGCAAATGTTAGTTATACAACAATTTGGTTTCTGCTCATTCTTGTTATGCCTTTGACTGCAAGTCTGACGGCATGGTATATGTCCATAGCCCGGTGACGGACCACAATGCAACTTTTCCCAGACACCTTATGGCACAGTCTATTTCCTCTCAGGAGCGGCCCTCTTCTCCCCGTATGATTGAGTGGTCTGTCAAAGCTGTGTGTGCGTGCATGTGTTCTCACAAACCTCCCCATTCATTCACAGCGCATTGATCTCACTTTGACACATCTCCCCATTATGATCAATATTATATTCATCCCCACTGATAGATTGCATTATGGTGAATGGAGTAGCGATGATAGTGTGGCCAGTCAGGCAGGAAGAGTTTATGATCCCATGAGTTTTATTTGTGTTCAAAGATGACTTGTTTTATGTCAGTGTGATTAGCATTCACAGCAAGTGTTTGATTTACATTGTGTGTAAGCGTGTGTGGTGTGAGTGTGTGTGTGTGTTTTACAATCCGTGTCTCTGTGCCACCAGATACGGGACTCAGACCAACATGCTTTTGAGGCAGGGAGGACAAGCGTGAAATTAATTGTTCCACTTCATCTCCAGCCAGCGCTGTTCTTTTAAAGGGAACAATTTGTCGGCTAGCATACAAGTCAGTGTATGAAAGGAGGAGGGCACAGCAGCGATTTGGAGTTCCTGGGAGATCCTGTGATCCAGTGGTGATTTTCTGCTGTGGATATGGGGTGGCACTTCTGTCCCCTTCTCAAACAGACTTAGAGTGTTTGGAGTGGATACAGCGTCAGTCAAAGTGCAATTGTTCCAGACAGTTTCTCAACCCAGCTCTCTGGGTTATTTTTCTCATTTCTGCAAAGAGACTTCACGGTAGTAGCCCAGTGACACTATGGCAGAAAGCTGAATGAAATTGAATCATGTGAGGCCTCTTCTCTTTTTTCTGTCCTCACCTCCTCTCCCTTTGTCTCGCTACCCCCCGCCTCCCTGATCTATGTTGGCTGTAATTGCAAACATGGCTTTGGGGAATCAGTGGTGCTTTGATGAAAGGATGACACTGCAAGACGTTTGTTGTCCTTATTGGGAGATTATGTTATTGCACTATTGGCACAACGTTGTAGCTTGCCTTGATGGACACAAAGGCACATGAAAGCATTCACACACAGAAAAAGCTCTTCATAGAGGTACATTTCTCCCAGTAATGGCTTTCTGTACTAAATTATTTAGCGTTGTATATGTCTGACCTTAAAACCTGTTGTATTTTGTAAAAATATATAATATTTTCCACATGTTGGGAACATAAAACTGATACATAGATTAGCCTGCAATTATTTTAGTCTTATTAATGTTTAGATAAGATCAAAATATGATATGTTACCAATAGCACACTCCAGAGACAGGCATACAGAATGCTAGTATATGTTGGGTTATTAATACTAATGGATGATCTAGATGGGTCATTTTAACCACTTACTAATTTAGTTTTCTTCTAAATAAAATCTTATTCAGCAAGTTACCTCAAGTACATATATTGGATCTTACTGCTGATGGCAAATACTGCTTAGAATAATTTAAATTGTATTTGCACATTTTGTGATCTGCAGCTGCAATACTTTTTACAAAATTGCATTCAATATTCATTCTAATTTGCAAGATGTACCCTATATTCAAATATTTTTAAATAGGAGTATTGTTAAAATTAGACGTAGTCCCTGTTGCTCTACATCCTTTCTTTCCAGTCTCTCCTTTTTTCACGTTTTCATTTCTTTGTTTTTGGTGATCATTATATATCTTGAAGAAAAACGGAGAAACTTTGACTAAAAATATTGCCACTAGAAATGTTCTTGTGTGTTCCACATGTTTGCTTATTACAGAGGCCTCAGTACATCAGAGGGTCTGTTAAGTGGACTCTTTGGTCTCTGTGTCCCTAGTATCTCCTTGTTTCCTCCAGTGCACGCACGCACACACACACACACACACACACACACACACACACACACACACACACACACACACACACACACACACACACACGCACGCACACACACACACACACACACACACACACACACACACACACACACACACACACACACACACACACACACACACACACACACACACACACACACACACACACACACACACACACACACACACACACACACACACACACACACACACACACACACACACACACACACACACACACACACACACACACACACACACACACACACACACACACACACACACACTCAGAGGCTTTTCTGGGCTGTGTCTCTTTCATTCATCAAACCAGACTCATCCACTCGTAGTCAGACAAGCAGACAGAAGCAAACAACACAGACAGGGCTGCATTTTGTGAATGGAAACCAATAACACAGCTTGAATGAGACTGCTTGGCAAATGCTTCTACCTCTCCCTTTCTGCTGTGAATGTCTAATTTCATTTTGTAATCCTGAGGGACAGGAAACATCTGAGCAACAACAAAATAAACAACACTGTTTATTTGCATTTGGAAGTTCAATTTCCTCATTCATTAATTCATTATTCTAAAATCTGATTCTTATGTCTGTGTTTAAACTTAACACTTGTGCAAACACATTGTCTTCTGTCAGTTCATGGTTACATTTGTGTGTGTGAGAGAGAGACAGACAGAGGGATAGGGGGGGGGGGGGGGTGCTGTCTCAGGAAGGCAGTGAGATTGTGTGAGAGTTGGCCAAGTTAAAGTGGGCTCTGGTGATGCGTAAAATGAGCTGGGATTTGGGGGCATGTGGATCAGTCTTGGTGTGAAATGAAGTTTTTCCCCTTCATTAATCACATTATCAAACCCCAAGGAAATGACATACACAGAAACAAACACATACATTATTATTTCATGGTCAAGTCTACACTCCACGGTAATAAATAACAAAGACTTACACACACAGAAAAACAGTGCTCTCCTCTCCTGCCCTCTACTCCTGCATAGATATTTTGCACCTATTCTAGACATATTGTATTATTTATTGAGTTTTGTATGCACGTGTGTACATGCAGGCTTGCACTTGTCTCTGTTTCTGTGCGCTAAAGTGTAGCCTGGATAAGGGGATTTTAGCCTCTGATTGTTGTCCCACAGTCAGAGCACACTGTGTAGGAGAGAGATTAGCAGCATCAGCTCATTCATGTGATGCGGCACAGCAGAGGGGTGAAGGGGGGAGAGAAAAAGAGGGATTGAGTTACAACAGACCAACAATATGTGTCACCACTGGTTGCCTCAGTCTATAGTTGAAAATACATTTTATAATAGATACATAGCATTAGCAGCCTGATCTAAATATTTTCTTGAGAAATACATTTGTGACTGCAGGCTGTCGTTTGATTCATGGGTAGACTGTTATTTTGGCTTAGTAGTGCACAGGGCAGCTTCAAGGTGTGACTCTGTACTGTGTGCAACACCCTGAGCACCACATTTTAAGCTTGAGTAAGTCACTTAGTGTGGTTTATGACATTGTTGGCTAATAAAAAGTTATCCATCTAAAATGTGGCATTGTCAAAGCATGTTGACGCCTCATGGACTTAAATATAAAGTATTGAGTGGAACTGAATACAATTTCATATGTGGTTAACACAGTGGGCAAAGATTATATTAAAAAGCCACAGTGGAGAAAGATTATATTAAAAAGCCAAAAACAACATCGTTGGCTTTGCAGGCGATTCTTTCTGGTTACTTTTTTCAATGTCATGTTTTAGATGTTTGTAAAGATCACACGTGAAAGTCCATTTCTAAAGCTGAATGCCAGAGTATATTATAGGCTTGCTAATCTCCATGCTGAAATTAGTATGTGTATGACTAAACCAGGCCAGTATCCAGGTGTACAAGCCAGCAATAGAACATTCCTTGGGAAAAAGAGAATATGTGTGTGCTCACCAGCAAGTGAGGCCAAACATACAATTCCTGTGAGACTATATGACTGCTCAGCAGGAGATGAGCAGCTAAACTAGGGGACATGAACAGGTGCTCCTGTGTTACTGTACATCCCAATATAAGTCACCGTCCCTGAAACAGAAAGTCCCAGGACTTGTGAGGTGCTTCTCAGGTAACAAAGACCAACTTTATTATGAAAAACATTTTGAAAGTGTATCAAACCAATTACACAAGTCAATATTATATTATAATAAGACTTTAAGATGCCAATGAAGTCTGTTTTAAAAGCTGTCCCGTCTCCTGAGAAATGGTGGTTCTGGATGTATGTCAGTTGGCTATACTGTGATGTTGATGTGATGTGAAGAGGATAGCTTCTGGCTAATTAGGCCAGTTCTTCTCTGGTCTGCCTGGCTGAACATAGCGCTGCAGACAGCCTGTGGTCAGCTGTACCCTCTAACCCTCTCACTGACCAGACCAACATGAGCGCAAACACATTATCACTTCCACTCAGGCCTTAGGCACTCTGTGCTTTCCTTGTACGTGAAGTGTAATGTCAAGTTTGAGACAGTTTCATGGACAAGGATTTAGTGGAGCTGTAGACAAAAGAGATTTCAAGAAATTATTTGGGGACTCATAGAGAGAATTGTCAGCTCTAACAGCCCACTACTGCCAGCCAGGGACCAGGATTGGCTTTAAACCTGGATTTTCTGTTCCTCTTACACAAGGGTGTAACTTTGGTTTGAGAAGTGGGGGACACACAAAACAAGGGGGTCCTCCGCAATGAAACATTTTCTCAATTTAATTCCATTTCCTGCCTTTCTACAAATATATTAGGGACTATGGTGTTAAGAAGGCCAAGAAAAATGTGTAGTGTATATGATGAGTGTGCAGATGTATCTAGTATCCTATCCATGTGAACCTGTTTTATTTGTGATGACCTCACATCCTCTAGGGGGGTCCGGGGGCATGTACCCCCGGAAGATTTTTTTCTTTAAATTGAAGTTGAATGCATCAATCTGGGCAACATTAAGAGATGTATGGATACAGCTCTCAACACTCATATGAAACAGAACTGTATATATTTCAATTCTCCAAAAACCATTAGAATATGCTCACAACCAATAACAAATCATTGATAAACTCCTCTCTCCTATCTTTATCTTACCTAGTCTGCATTCTTTCTTTTTATTTATGCATATTTGACTAATCACTCCCCTTTCAAACTGTGTTTTTTATTTTGTACTGACCTATAGTACACATTGGAAGGATTTCTTAACTTATTTTATATACAACTAATATGACATAGATGGACATATTTGTTTACATAGATGACCAAACCGTTTGAGACCCACTGAGATAACTTAGACTAAAGTTTACAATCTAATCACTCAGAGCCCTTTACCTCCCTGAGGTGACGTTATCTCAGTCCGACAGGAGAGGACTCTCCGGCCCAATCCCAAACCACGCTGAAGCACCCCCCAGGATTGCCAAAGCACCCCCTAAGCACCCCCAAGAAATAAGTGTTTTTTGCGAAAATTATTATTATTATTTTTATTAAATTAAATTAGAAAAAATATTGATTACATCAATGCAAATGTAAAACAAACACATTTTTGACCAAAAACATAAAGCCAACACAGGTGATATGATTAGGCCAATGGCTAGCACCCATTAGATTTTTGACCTACCCATAGGCTAAATTACTTTGTGACACTTGAGTGACTTCCTGTTAGCTAGAGCGCCAAATTATCTGCTAACAGCAAAGTGAAAAATTGATCGTTTTTTAGTCCTTAAAGCGTCCACGTGTGGACACTCAATCAAAACCACCTGAAAGCGAGAGGGATTCTGCACATAATAGGCCTTGTGAGTACAAGTAGCTTACTTCTGGGTCTCTGTATTTAATTCAAGCTCTGCTCTGTGTGTGTGTGGCACGAGCCATTTTGTGTGCTTGCGCGAGTGAGAGAGAGAGCTCGCGCACCGGTGGGTATCTACTGGAGATCGTTGTGGTTAGCATCTGGTGCTAGCTAGCCAAGCTAACGGATATAAGGAGCTTTTTCAACAACAAGGTGGAGGGAGAACTCTCTCCTGTCAGACTGAGAGTCTCAGGTAACCTCAGCTCAGGTGAAGTAAAGGACTCTGTGTTTAAATAGTTAACTTTAAATTCTAGTTATCTCAGTGGGTCTCAAACGGTTTGTTTTAAAAAGGGGAGTGATTTGAAAAATATCTATAAAGAAATAGAAAATCTGTTTACAGTTCTAACTTCTGTTTCATATGGGTGTTGTTGAGAGATGTATCCATAGAGCTCTTAATGTTGCTCTCAAAGTGCACCTGATTGATGCTTTTAACTTCAATATTTAAAATAAATCTTCCCGGAGAAGCATGCTCCCGGACCACACTAGAGGAGGTGAGGTCCCTCCTAAAGGAGGTGAGGTCCACCCCCCACTTGTAAAAATATCACTTTACCCCTGCATACACCTATATGCCGTGAGTTGATTATCGAGCCTTCATTGTAACCAGGGTTGCCAACTTTGGGTACCTGGCTGGAGTGAGATTTTGATATCATGGGTTTAATTACACATATGTGCACTAAATGACTGCTATCGTGTCAGCAGCGGGACCTTAGCATATATATAGGATATAGGATATATATATATATACAATATATACAAATACACAAAATTGGACACAGACTATAAAGGGCACAAAGTTTCATTCACTAATGAAAGTCAAACACATGTTTGTTTCCACTGTTTTATTGTGTGCCTGTCGCGATAAGCAATTAATTGACTTATCGTACGATAAATAAAAATGAACTCCATACATTTCCATTTACATGAGGATGTGACTAGCAGTTCGAAAGGATGTACTTCAATTATTATTATATATTATCATTATGTCAGGGGTCTAAAATGGTCATACAACAGTGCCGACAATATTATTGTTTATCGCAATAATTTCCTGGAAAATGTATCCAACAAAATTAATTATCGTGAGATGCCTATACATGAAACACACACACCAACAAATCTACAGACTTACTCCAAACTGCCAAACATATTAATTAACACACTCTATTTTGGCCTAGTAGAACAATAAGCAGCAGACTTTTACTTTTTTATCATTTCTACTGGATCTTAGATCTGCGCTTGCGCAATACGGGTCGGCAGTTGCCAGAGAGTATTTTTGTTGGGTAATCTATGGGAGGGCTAACCCATACAGTGGTGGGGTGAAGTCAGTATTTGCAATGTAATTACATACACGCTCCCCCTTGACAGTGAAACACCACGCGTGAGGTTTAGATTATTTCCCTGTCTCAATCCAAATTGAACTGTATGAAATAAAAAGGCACATTTGTCTTGTAGTAAATAAAAAGGGCGACCTGGAGCCAATCCTGCAATTTCCCCACAGGTGAAAGAGTTGACATGCTGAAAGCCCAACCCCTGCAGGGGGGTCTGGGGAGATTCTCCCCCAGGAGATTTTTTGAAATACTAACATAAAATACACATTTTGGTACTCTCTTGAGAAGAAAAATAAATACATCAATTACTACACGACATATTTAAACAAATGAATGCCATTTTAGTTTTTTGTTACTTTGTTCTGAAAGCTGAACCTGCTGCTCCTCACAGAGAGAAGAGGGAAGAGGCTGTGTGAATTACTTTACATTGTGGATAAGGGTGGATAGCCCCATTGTTCTGTGTGTCAAAATGAAAGACAGCCCACACACCTATCAATCATCAAACCGTGGGGTCTTATTTCATTACGTGTTGATTTCTATCAACACGTAATGTTGTATCGATGTATAGATGTACTACAGCAAAAGTATTCTCCGTCGGGACTTCCTGCAACAACACCACGCCGTTATCTTGATTCTGATTGGCCAGAAGACATTATCAAAGATGTTCTATTGAGAAGACGATCACTACCTGACAAAAGTTTTCAAAACCGTTTCTAGTCTTCGGTATTCTTGTTTTTGGCGTGAGAATAGTTTGGGCAGAGTGAGACCGTGAGATTGAGGGTGAAAGCGTGTGTCACACGCCAGATGCGTGAGAGTTGGCAACCCTGTTGTAACAGTCGCGGGTACACTATTGCGGCTTTCACACCAGCGCTTTTCAGTTTCTAGCTCCAAGCGGGAGCTTTTCTGGTTCAGCTCCGGTTTCCCTTTTCAGCTCCCGCTCTGTTCACATCGCCCACTGGCGCCCCAGAGCTGCCCCTGCTGCGTCATGACGTCACCGTTTACATCGCTGATTTGCTCCCCAACGGCAGCGATTACGGCGCTCACAACAACAACAGCGTCGGGTCGATGATCGTGTTGCTTTTAATCACAGGAAGCCAGAATAAATTGAATAACGACTTCTCCAACCTTATACTTTGCTCCAGAGTGCCGTGGTTCATTGTTTATTAATGTGTTTCTGCAGCATTTACCGACCGCTGCAGTATTGGCTGCTCTTCCACGGGAGTTTATTCTCCCGTTAGCTCCCGGTTAGCTCACACTGCAGCGGCCGCTCTAAAGTATTCACTGTCCGACTCACACAAGCAGCTGATGCATATCCCCAGTTCCCCTTAGCCTAAGTGAATGTGTGTCAGTCTGAATTGACACTGTTTGGTATCACAACGCTGTTATGAAAGTTTCTCTGGTATAAAACGGGTGATGTTAGCATAGCAACCGAAGCTAAACTGACTACTTGCATCCGATAGCTGCAATAATACAAAACAACACGTCTGCCTCTCTCCACAATGATCGATAACAGTGAACGGATGGTCAAAGTAAGGTACAAATAAACAGAATCACACGAAGCCTGGTTAGTGTTGCCTGACTTTATAAAGTGTGTTTATAGGCACTACTGCTTGTAGGCAGGCATAGCAGTCGACCCATGTTCAGGGGAGGTGGGTTTAGTTCTCATTCATAACACTCCGTTCGATGTCTCACTATGGGATGCGCCTCATCGCGGAGCAAACAGAAGCATCAATCTCATTACGTCAATCCTGATTGGCTGGTGATCTTGACGTCAACGTCAGGGGAAATCACCCCCTATAAGTAGCCTTCGCCACGACGCATGCGTCATTCAAACACCTCTTCTCGCTTCAGAGCACATCTCGAACGGTAGCCGGGCTAGCTTAACAGTCCACAGACTGAACCCAAAGCTAATTTTCGGTCGACGGGCGTTAGCCGGCTACCCTATTCTCTCACAGAGGAGTATTATAGTCAACCTCGCCGTTCTTCCTCTGGAGTAAGGTAAGGTTTTGACTTCAAGTTAGCAACACACCAGTTGCTAACTTGTGTTTTTTCCCTCACTACCGACACCACGGTAGCGAGGACACTTTTTTCTTCTCTCTTCCACGGAGGAGAAAAGGATTACAGGAATATTACCATACCAGGTAATATCCTTTGAGAGAAAAATACCCACGCTGTCCTTTTTTCCCCCGGATTAAAGACAGATCGGTAAACACTTTTTTCTCGAACGTACCTGTCATGAGCGGACCCTCTCCACGCCTCACGGCGAACGAGATGGATGCCTCTCCCCCTCACACCAGAGGAGTCAGGAACTCGGAGGCTCGGCGCTGCGGTTGCGGGTTGAAAGTGTCAGGCACAGACTCACACCAGATCTGTTCGTCCTGCCTCGGGCTGGAACACGCCCAGGAGGCCATCGACAACCCCGGCTCGTGCGGACATTGTGCCCGCCTCACCGTGAAGAGCCTCCACCGAAGGTTAGCGCAACAAGTTAACCTGTCGGGACGGGACCCCCTCATGTCCACTGATCTGCCGACCGGCAATCAAGACACGGGGACGTCTGCCGCAGAGATGGAGCCCCTCACTGCGGTCTGGGGCTCACCGACAGCGGCACCCGCAGAACCGGAATCCCGCGCCATATCAGGCCGAGATCCGGTGGCGGCAAGAAATGCGGGAACGGGGCCCCACGCTATACCAAGCTGGGGCTCCCGACTGGACCTCACCATGGTTTCACCCGCGGAAGATGTCCTGGAGTTAGACTACATGGAGGACGAAGAGTACACCTCTGAGTTCCTCCTGTCTGACTCGGATGAGCAGGAAGACGACATCTTCATGTCATCGACTCAGGCTGCAAAGCCGGGAGCGATGGCTGCTCCCCCGGGCGACAGCACACCAGCTTCGCCCTGTCTCAGTATGGACCTACAAGCCGTGTGTCAGCGCGCTGCGGCCAAACTAGACATCCCATGGCCCGAAGTGGCCAAGGAGACCTCCAGGTCCCGTTACGAGGGAAAACTTTTTTCCCAAACAACGAGGGCAAAGAGGCAACTCCTCCAGGTCTTCCCGGAGATGTTGGATGAGGTGTCGGTCTCGTGGAGAGACCGGCCCTTTAGCAACAAGGCCCCAATCCAGGGTGCCCACTCCCTTGACTGTGACGGTATGGAGAGGCTCGGCCTGCTCCACATACCACCTATGGAACCGCTGGTGGCAGCCCACCTCCTACCGAGGATGGGCCAGCCGCCAAGCAGGAACCCCACGTTGCCAGCGAAAACGGACCGATTCCAGTCTACCATGACGGAACGGGCCTACAGAGCTGCAGCATTGTCCGCCAGGGCTCTGAACGTTTCCTCGATGCTAACCGCATACCAAGCGGAGCTCTGTGAGGATATGTCGAGCAATCCTGGACCGGCCACTCTGGACGAGATAGCCGCGGTCACAGACATTTGTCTCCGTGTCCAACGCTGCGCCGTCCAGGCCACGGGCAAGATAATGGGGATCATGGTGGTGCAGGAAAGAGCTAGATGGCTCAACCTCACCAACCTCCCAGACCGGGAAAGGGAAGATGTGCTTGACATGCCCATCGTTCCCGAGGGGATTTTCGGCTCCGCTCTCACTTCCATGCAGAGGAAGTGCGAGTCGAAAAAGAAGGAAGACGAGGCCCTCCACCTTTGTCTCCCTCGAAGGGTCCAGCCGCGGCCTTTGCAACGGCGGCCCTTCGCCCACGCTGCACCGCGCTCTGCTGGGTTCAAAGTACCAGGACAGCAGAGGGCGCAGCCCGCCCCGAGTCCCCAGCCCAGGCAGGAGACGAGGGCGAGTTGGTCTAGAAAATCTCCGGTTCCGGCTGTAGCCCAGGCACAGCCAACCCAGAATTTCGGCCAGCAGGCGAGGAAGAAGAAGCGAGCGGCCTGACAGCCCCTCCTTCTCCCCTCCGTGACGGAGCTGGAAGTTCCTTCCCCGGCTCTAAATGTGACCCCGCCGCCTCAAGAGATGCCTCAACGCCATCCTCAAGTCCGCACAAAACAAATGTCACATCGTTATTGTCTGAATAAACCATTTTCCGCTGACGCATCCAGGCTCCGGCCAAGGGCGCAGCTCAAAAAAATGAAAAGAAAGACAATAAACAGTCCGTTAACCATAAATCCCCTTCTGAGAGCAGCTACGGCCTCTCTCAAAAGGCGGATAATAAACGGGTCTGTGAAGGCACCACCGCCACGCGCATGCGCAGTGCCGGTTGGGGCTTTAAGGGCACTACCGCCACGTGCGTACGCAGTGCCGGCTAGAGCTGTAAAGAACGGCCCGTCAATCCTTCCCCTTTCAAGAGCAGCTACGGCATCTCTCAAAGGACGGATTATTGACGGGTCCGTGAAGCCACCGCCACACGCATGCGCAGTGCCGGCTGGGGCTTTAAGGGCACCACCGGCACGCGCAGGCGCAGTGCCGACTGGAGCCGTGAGGGCACCACCGGCACACACATGCGCAGTACCGGCTGGAGCTGTAAAGGCACCTCCGTCACGCACATGCGCAGTGCCGGTCCAAGCCATAAGAGTGACATCCCAGCTGGCTCTAAGGAGCATACAGCAGGAGATACTCACGATGTCTGCCTGGGCTTCTCAAAACAGTTATAATTTATCTGTTTTCACAAACCCAGAGAGAGTCAACCCACATTATGGAGAGAAAGGTTCTCTCTCTCCTAGAAAGAAGGGTTTTATCTATAAAGCCCACCGAGCGGAGTCAGATTACGGAGGAAAATGTCCTCGTAAAGCACCCGCTCAACATGGGCCTCATAATAAAACTAAACCCCGAACGCCACGGCTTACGGAGAGTTTTGGTGATTATGAAATGCGTAGTGGCACTACACCTGACTTTTCCAGTGCGGGACGCGCCTACGGGTGCAGTCCTTTCACGGAAGGTGGTCACCACGGACGCAGGTCAGACGGGCTGACAGGGGACTTACGAAGGTCGCCCGGTGAGAGGTCTCTAGAACAGAGACCTCCAGCGGGCACGCGTAAATTACCCGGAGCTTTTAGCGGTGTTCCCCACCCAAAAATGCTTCCTGCCTTCTCTCAGAGGACTTCATGTCCCCGTGAGGATAGACAACACGATATCGTGTATGAACCGCCAGGGGAGATTGCGTTGTCTCCAGTCACACACACTGGCACACAAACTGATCCATTGGAGTGGCAGACGTCTCCTCTCTCTGAGAACGACACAAGTACCGGGTGTTATGCACCTAGGGACAGAATTACTGTCCAGAGGTGCACCACTCTATGCAGACTGGACTCCTCATCCAAGGATCGAGAGTCCGCTGTGGGTGCGTTACGGCGGAGCCGCGTTAAGTCTGTTCGCAAGGGGAGAAAATGCTCAATGACAGCTGTTCTCTTTAATGCACGATTTAAACGCACCGTTAGGCGGGGACGCACTCGTACACGATTGACCTCCGGGTCCTCTGTACACGTTCCCACCCCTGGTTCTGTTCCCCTTAACTCCGGCCAGAGTGAAAGAGCAACGCCACACACTTACTCTGATGTTTCCACCCTAGCCCGCAATATACGGGCTGGCGGGGATATATCAGCTGTTGTGCGGGCAGCCGTGGCAGCCCCCACCACGCAGGGACAGATTGTCTCAGGCGAGGAGGGCGATCCTTCACCCACGCCCAGAGCGCGGGGCACTATGGGCCTGACCCGTGAGTGGTACAATCTGAATACAGTGGGACTCCCTCAGAAGGTGATAAACACTATTCAGAGTGCGAGAGCTTCCTCCACCAGGTCTCTTTACGACTGTAAGTGGAGGGTGTTTGAGGAGTGGTGCCTTCAAGAAGGGCACATCTCTTTTCAATGTCCTGTCGGGGTGATTTTATCATTCCTACAGGACTTGATCGATAAACACAGAGCTTTTTCCACGATCAAGGTGTACCTGGCTGCTATTGCTGCATGCCATGTGGGCTTTGAGGGTAAGACGGCTAGCCAACATCCTTTGGCTTGCCGTTTTATGAAGGGAACTCGCAGGCTCCTCCCTGTCTCCAGGTCGCTGGTGCCCTTATGGGACCTGGCAGTGGTTTTAAATGGGCTCAAAATGACCCCATTTGAACCCCTGAAAGGAGCTGACATGAAACATCTGTCACTCAAGACAGTGTTGTTACTGGCCCTGGCATCCGCTAAACGGGTCAGTGATATCCATGCACTGTCTGTACATCCCTCATGCACTCAGTTCGCCCCAGGGCAAACGAGAGTGTTGTTGAAACCCAACCTTGCCTTTACACCAAAGGTGGTTGGTTCGTGTACCCCGATTGACTTTGAGGCATTTCCTCCGCAGCTGGTTTCCTCCGGGGAGCAGCAGCAGGATCTATTGTGTCCAGTCCGGGCTTTACACACATATATGGACAGATCAAAAGAGCTTCGTCTTAATGACCAACTCTTCGTGTCCTGGGCTAAACCTCACAAGGGTAAGCCTGTTACTAAGCAACGACTATCCCACTGGATCGTGGAGGCGATTGCTTTGGCCTATACGAGTCAGAATCTGCAAGCACCTTCGGGACTGCGGGCTCACTCGACTCGGGGCCTGGCTACATCCTGGGCTTTGTTCAAGGGTGTTTCCATCCAGGATATCTGTGCAGCGGCAAGCTGGTCTTCGCCGCTCACTTTTGTCCGCTTTTACAGGCTGGACGTCTCCGCTCCAAGCGTGGCCCGAGCAGTGCTGGGCACCTTGTTGAGTCGGGACTCCACCTGTTAAATTCTGGTTGATCGGTGATCTTCGAGATAAGCTCGTCTGGCAATACGGGAGCTACAATATCCCATAGTGAGACATCGAACGGAGTTCTATAACTATCGAACTATAGGTTACTTACGTAACCCCAGTCTCAGAGTAACATGAAGTGAGATGTCTCACCAGACGGCCCTCCTTGCTATGGTGAAGCGAGAAGAGGTGCTTATTTTTAATGACGCATGCGTCGTGGCGCAGGCTACTTATAGGGGGTGATTTCCCCTGACGTTGACGTCAAGATCACCAGCCAATCAGGATTGGCGTAATGAGATTGATGCTTCTGTTTGCTCCGCGATGAGGCGCATCCCATAGTGAGACATCTCACTTCATGTTACTCTGAGAAGTGGGGTTACGTAAGTGACCTATAGTTTCCTGCACGCCTCGACGTAAGAGAGACGTAAGCGACGTCGCCTCTTAGCTCCAAAGCTCTTGCCTCTGGACCGACAATTTTTTGGAGCTGGAAATGAAGCGGATTCCGGAGCTAAGAGCCGGCGCCGCTGCGGTGTGAACAGGAAAACCCGGCGCTTTTCAGGCTCTAGCTCCGAGCCAGAGCTGAAAAGGCGCTGGTGTGAAAGGGGCATGTGTGTGCGTGTGGGGAGTGTTGCAGTAGAAATTTCAACAGCAGCGCTGGTGCATTAATCGGAAACCCTTAATGTTTGAGCACCCTCTATGAAACATCAAGCTACTCCACAGCACCCCCTAGAGAAAATCTCTGGCGCCGCCACTGTGTGTAGGGGTAGGGTGTAGGGGGCGGTTTGGGATTGGGCCTCACTCTCCTTATTGTTAAAACAGCTAATCTCCGTTAGCTCCGAGCTAGCACCAGATGCTAACAAACACAACCCCCGTAACTCTCTATGGCCCCGTCTCAGGTCGACTATTTTCATTTCCTCGCTCCTCTGTCTCACCGGAAGTTGATTTGTCTGCGCCATCTTGAGTACCGTCCCATGGCTCTTATTTCTGCCGGAGGACCGAGGATCGATAACCGAGGAACCACCATACCATCCTCCGATGAAATCCTCAGATACTCGCCCCGCCTCCTTACTGTGTATCGCTCACTGATTGGACGATGCAGCGCATGCACTGATCTGATGCTTCTTGACATGAGAGCCGTTTCCCAGCGTAGTGAAGAAAATAAATGAAATTCAGAGAGTCACTCCTCAGTTTATACTGTGTTTTGTTTCAATTAATGTATCATTTAGTTACAAATATGTGATATATCTGAACAACAAAGTGGTCACAAATCATTTTATTCATTTATTGGAAACATTTTCATGATCGCTTATTTCGTTTTACATTTTCATTTATTGTCATTTCCATTCAGTCAGTCATTAAGTGCTATTAAAATGTTAATGTGCTACATATCCACACAAACAAACAAAGTGTGCAGTCCAATGAATGTTAATCTAACTGGGTTTTGATAGATAATATATCTCTTTTTCTTCTCTCAATTATTTTATTTCTATTGTGCACTCTAATCAATATTAATCAAACTATTGTTCGTTTATACATTTTAAGAATGGCATTTATCTTTTTTGAGAATGAGTTCTTATTTTATTTATTTGGGTCTACAACAGATGATACAAATGTTTGTGTCAGTAAATGTGTGGCGGGGGTGTTTGTGAAAACAAAGGGGACAGAGCTGCTGTCAGATGAACAGCTGTGCGGCGTCATCACAAATGGACGTCGCTTCACGTGACGCTCCGGAGGAAAGGACGTCCCATTGCTCTTAAAACTCATTTCCCTGGCTGAAGTCGAAGGGCCCTTCTCACTTCTCTTATTTTTCATTTCCTCGCTCCTCGGTCTCGGTCTCACCGGACGTTGATTTGTCTGCGCCATCTTGAGTAGCGTCCCAATGGCCCTATTTTTGCCAGAGGAGCGAGGAGCGATAATGGAGGAGCTATGTGTGTGGTGTGTGTGGAAATAACGGGGACAGAGCTGGCTGCTGTCAGACGATCAGCTGTGCAGTGTCATCACAAACGGACGTCGCTTCACGTGACGCTCCGGAGGAAAGGACGTCCCATTGCTCTTAAAACTCATTCCCCTGCTTCTCGTGGTTTCCTTGCATCTCTCCATGCTTCCCTGGTGGGAGGGACTAGTCGCAGGGAAACGACGCAAGTGAGGGATGCAAGGATTTAATTTAACCGACCTGAGACGGGGCCCAGGTCTCTCTCTCTCTCTCTCTCTCTCTCTCTCTCTCTCTCTCTCTCTCTCTCTCTCTCTCTCTCTCTCTCTCTCTCTCTCTCTCTCTCTCTCTCTCTCTCTCTCTCTCTCTCTTTGTCTCTCTCTCTTTCTATCAATTCAATTCAAAAGCTTTATTAGCATGACCATATTTACATACAGTATTGCCAAAGCTATGTATAGTTGTAACATCTGTACAAAAATACATACAAATAAACAAATGAACAGTTATAAACAAACTGCAAAGAACATGTTTTTTTTTACAAGGAATACAGATTCATTTCATTCATATAATACATGAGTACAAAATAGAATATGATGTATAAGATGTGAGACCTGGTGTATCTGCTCATTCCGGTTCCCTCAGACTGTGGCAGGCAGAGACAAACTGTCCTGCCACAATGCAGCTCTCTTTATATTCCCCCAGAAGTATTTTTAGTTTTTCATTTTCATTTTTAAATAATTGAGGATGCTTATGTTTGAGTTTTGGGAAGAATTGTTTCCGTACAGGTTCAAAAGTTGGGCATTGTGTGAGGAAGTGCTGCTCTGTCTCCACAGCAGTTCCTCCACACTGTTGGCATGATCGCTCCTCTTTTGGCAGCCATGTTTTCTTGTACCTGCCTGTTTCTATGGCCAGGCTGTGTCTCTGTCTCTGTGTCCCTGTGTCTCTCTCTCTGTGTCTCTCTCTCTGTGTCTCTGTGTCTCTCTCTGTGTGTGTGTGTCTCTCTCTCTCTCTCTCTCTCTCTCTCTCTCTCTCTCTCTCTCTCTCTCTCTCTCTCTCTCTCCAGGCTGTGAGCACTCAGTCTGTACTTTGTCAACAACTTCCAGTGTTTAACATCAGTCACTGTGCTCAGGTAGGCTTCCACAGTGTACTGTCTTTTTAGGGCCAGATAGCATTGCATTTTACTTTGTGTTTGGGATTTAGTGTTCCAATAAGTGAGGTAATTTTGTGTGTGTTTTGTTATAATTTGGTTGACTCTAACAGATGTGGGCTCAGCCTGGTGCTGATCACAGTTTGAACCGTCGAGTGTCAGGACCAGCTGAGAGAGGGGACTCTTGTTCATCTCTTGATGCTGCAGGGCTTTGTGGTGGTAGGAGTGGGGGTCACTTTCTTTTAGATGTAGCCAATATTTAATTGATCGTTTCTGGATTTTTATTAATAATGGAAATGTGCCTAATTCCGCTCTGCAGGCGTTGTTAGTTGTTCGTCGTTGTTAGTCTCTCACAAGATGCACTCGTGCCACACACACACACAGACGCTCCTCCGTGACGATGACCGCTTGCGTAAAACAAAAATAATAAACACATTTAAAAAGTGAGAGGAACACAAATGGGATTTTGAAAAGTGGGGGGGACATGTCCCCCCTGACCCCAGTGGAAATTACGCCCATGCTCTTACACACTGCAGTTGCCAGTCAGCCATTGGGATTATCGCTCTGATTTTGATACGGTTACGGTTGCTGTGATTTGGCTTCTGAGTCATCAGCCAGTCACTTTGATTAGCCACAGAAGATGTAACTAAATGTTTTTAGATTATATGTCAACATTGAGGTTGGGGTTGTTGTTACGTAAAACAGCTCTTAAGAAAACCTGTATCTAAGAGGGTATTAAATCAACATGCTTTTAGGTGAATCTTTCCATTGCTTTGTGGGATTTCTTATCTTCTTTATCTCCTTATCTCTTATTTCTGATCCAATCCTTCACCATATGTGAAGCATTTTTGGATGGCTACACCAGACCTTTTGAAGACAATTCTGACACTCTAAACTGTGACATGCAAATGAAATTGGCAGCATCGGCAGCACTTCGGCAGCATTTCATAGGCACGCAGATTTTTCAGTGTTATGGTTGTGAAAGAGTGTTGATACTATGAAATGGAGATAAAGATGAAACAGTGAGTGTTTCCCTTGATGAACCTGATTGTATTCAACCATGGCATCTTACAGTAGCTCTTTGCCGTTCCCGTACCTCTTTGCTCTACCTTTCGTTAAACCTCTCCTCCCTCCCAAACTTCATTATACTGTAAATTGGACAAAAAATATCCGACCCTCCTTTCTCTAATCGCTATAATTGCTATCAAAAAATCCCTTTCACCTGGGCACTTATTTTTATTCTATATTAAACCAAATGCAAATGTAGTGATTTTAACCTTATTCCCTCTACTCTTCAAATATCACCCTTCCTCATCCTACCTATCTTTGCATCTCTTGGATCTTTTTACACCCACACAGTGTTTGCTCTACCTATTGTTTTTCTCACTCCTGTCTCTCTTTTTGTTTTCCTTATCCTTCTGTTACCTTTTTCATGTGTTTGTCTGTCTGGCTTGGTCTGTCCCAATCAATAAATGTATCCATAGTTCTAACAAGATAACACATTAATTGTCCTTTTCAGTGTCCTTTTTGCCCAAGAGACTGACTTGTCTCAGGAGTCTTCTCTGCTCTCACTTCTCACCTTAAACTACAAGTAAATCACCCTCATCTAAACTTTTGGTATGAGGCAGAAAGATAACCCCTTTCCTGCATGGTGATGTCCTGCAGTTCTTTTTAGATGATTACCTCAATCTGAAAGCTTTTGCCTGAGAGTCTGATGCTGTTCCCATTCCTCATCCTCCCGTGATCCCTCTCCCCTCGCCATGCACCTCATATGTGTTGCTGCACAGGAACAGCTCAGAGCATGCGTCTTAGCAGGTTGGCATAACATTAGAGGGGGCATGCTATTTGATATGGCGGTAATCTCCCGTTAAATCCCCCAAGAGTGAAACACAGCCGCCCGCAGCTTTGCAGAGATTTCAAAAATGTTTTTTTTTCTGTACAAGTAAACCACCTCACTGAGAACAGCTCTGCATATATATGTGTGTGTGTGTGTGTGTGTGGCATGTATGGGTGTGGAATTAGCGAGACTTAATGTCACTGTCCCCAGTAATGCACTGGTTGAGCTAAGCACTCTAGTATTCGTTCATTGCAGAATAATGTGATTTAGTGTAGGGCACATACTGAGGGCAGCGGCGTGTCATCGATGCTTAATGTGTGGTTGGTAAAACCTGAAGGTGGCTGATAATTCTCTTGGCTGAGCTGATTGTTTTCGTTCATATGTAGATTAGTTTGGGGAAGCAACTCCTCCTCAGCTATATTCCACTTTTGAGCCACTAGTAATGCATTTCTTGGTTTTACTCTGTATACACTACTCCTTTTATGCACTGTTTTAACGTTTCTCCCAGGTTTTTCCCTGTCAAACTCTTTTTGTCATAAAGTTTTAGCAATCATTATCATACAGTCATGCTGTAAAGAGCCTTATTAGACCCCCAGCTTCGCCCTTTTATAAAATAAACCAACCAAAAATATTGCTTATGTTTCATGTTATGTTTAAGAGTGATGAGATTAATTAAATAAATTTAGGATTGAGATGAGATACAAAAAAAAACACAAACAGGAGATAATATACTGATCGTCTTTATGAGCTCACACTGGGATGTCCATGCTATAAACTCACGTTTGTGTATTGGAATGAAAAACAAATTGTTAAGTGTGTTAATGCATTGGTACTTATAACCTGATAACATGAATGTGTGTTTTCCTTTCAGAAATACAAGGAGTTTGAGCGGGCCGTGCGGGTGGACGAGATTGATGGGCTGCGGCTGGTGAAGAGGCTGGCAGACAACATGGAGGAGATGTTTCACAAGAAAGCCGAGGCAATGAAGGTATTTATCTACCTGAATAGTCATCCATCATCAGACTACTGCTTAAAATTCCTTCGAATTCAGCAAAAATATTTCTAATTCAAATCCTTTCCCATAAAAGCACAGAGAAAGGTCAATATGTCCTGGACATTATTTACTTAATTTTATTCAGAACCATCTCCATTTGACATCGACTTTAGTACACGACAATTAAAATAACCACATAAATACAACTCAAAGTAAGTATAGAGATGTTGTATAAGTATATCTATTCCCAGAGAGGATGAGAGTGCAAAAGTAACTCGACTGAATTCGGTGAAATTACTTGGTAAAGCATTTATTTCACTCTGCTGACCCTCGTCTGAAGAAGTGCTGTTGTGTCACATTGCCACATTGAAACCAGACACCTCTTGCGTTTGCTGTGTGTATGTGAGAGAGAGATATGTGAAAGAACGGGTGCTGTGGAGGAGGTGACAGACAGAGAGAGGCTGTGAGCCACCAATCAGTGTCTGTGTCACTGTATTAAACTGCTCTGACCAAACATCAGTATCTAAGAGGCCACTTGAAGACCAAGCTCTAAACTAAAACTAAAAACTTCTGTAAAATAATGTTTTTATTGTTTATCAATAAATCAATCAATCAATGTTTATTTATATAGCCCAATATCACAAATGTTACATTTGTCTCAGTGGTCTTCACAGTGTGTACAGAATATCAGTATGACAATACGACACCCTCTGTCCTTAGACCCTCACATCGTACAAGGAAAAACTTCCGGAGAAAACCCACAGTTTAAAGGGAAACATGGGAGAAACCTCAGGGAGAGCAACAGAGGAGGGATCCCTCTCCCAGGACGGACAGACGTGCAATAGATGCCGTGTGTAAATTGAAAAGATAATACATTAGCAACAGAGGTAGTCCAAATGTTTGGAAATGCATGTGTGTATAATAGGAAGATGAATCCACGAGGATATCCATCCAGGACCGATGATCCAGGACCACAGCCACGACTCAAGATCCAGGGCTCGCGATCCAGGACACAGGACCGCAGGATCATCCATGTCTCCGGATCCCGGCGTATATAGACACCAAAAAGAAAGAAATTTGGGGAAGCTGGGTTAATCGGAACATGAGAGTACTGTTAGGAGATTTAAATGATAACTTGGCCGCATTTCCAAATCCCCCCGCGTCCCTAAACATAGCTGTTATCTTACATGAAGGGAATCCAGAGCATACACTTAACCGTTAAACAATAATCCACTTTAATGGTAATATACAATGCAATACAATCAAGTACAATCAATACAGTACAAATTACATACAGTTCTGTGGGATCCCACATTTACCTGATACTCACGTGAGCCAGCCAGCCAGCCAGCCAGCCAGAGGAGAAAGAGGGCGAGCACACAACGGGGTTCCTGTCTAAATACCTCGCTGACCGGAGGAGTTATCTGCGCCTCCCTTCCAGACCAGTGATTGGCTGCCCAAATTATCATCAACACCCCACATCAGGGATGACTGTATGTTAACTCCTGACCTTCCCCCTCTTCCTTTGTCCTCAAAAAACCACATGTTAGCAGGCCCAAAACCAGCCCAGTTTTCTACACAAATCATTTTCAAGCTTCTTCACAGTTTGCATGAATACATACAAATATTTCCTTACAATTCCCTCTTTTGCACTCTTAAAAAAGAGAGTGCAATTTACACAAGGCACTTGCAAAAAACTGCATCCTTGTCTGCTGAGTCTCCATACTTTTTATTCTCAGTGTCCACAGTGAAGGGCACTCCGTCCACGCTCTCGTTGCAGATGACGCAGCGGAAGCAACCGGGGCGGTAAGACTTCCCCAGGGCCTGCCGGCCTGCATGTCCATGATTAGATGTCCACCTGCGTTGCACTTGTCTGCAGACTGCTGGAACCCAGAGTACAGAAAGTCCTCTTCACAGAAAACCCTTCCTGCGTCATAGTAGAATGCCTTCCCTCTCAGCCTTCGACTACAGGCGCTGCAGGTGAAGCAGCTGTCATGGTAGAGGCTGCCCATAGCTTGGCAGGCCTGGCTGGCTCCATACACCGTCTTGTTGCACTTAACACACACTCCTGTTTCAGCGGAGAGTGGAGTCCCCTGTGCCATCCTGGCTTGCCGTGTCTTTGTCCCCTCTGATCCGCTGACGGCGGCTTCCGAGTCGATGCTGAATAGATGTCCTCCCGATCTTCCTTCTCCGGTCCGATGATGATGCCTCCCGGGACGACTGCTGGATGGATGATGGATGTCCTCGAGGTCCTTCTCCTCCAATCCGCTGATGACAGCATCCGAGTCGACCTCCATGACGAGAGCCAGATCTGTCCTGATGTCGTCTAGGGTCCTCGCAGGTGTTTTCCCCCGCCGCACACTGGCTCCGCACAGTGGTACCAGTTGTCCCCCTTTCCTTGTAGGCGGACGGCATGGGATGTCCTCTGGGTCACTCGGTCGGGGCCGGAGAGCCTGGGGTTGACAGTCAGCCTCCTGCGTCTCGGGTCCCTCTTTCGGCGTCAGCAACCTGTGTGGAGAAATCTGATACAAATCCCTCAAGCCTACGCTCCGGGCTCTGGGGCCCTCGGCTGTTTGACCCACCAGTGCGTGGCAACTTGGAGCCTGTTGGTGGGGTGTCTTACAACAACCGACATCGGTGCACAGATTTTCTAAATTAATTGTGCAGCTTCAGAATCTTAATACTTGGACTGTGCCAACTAAATAAGAACCCCAACATCTTTAGGTAAACTAAATAACATATTTCAATAGCTCTGAATTTCTGACAAGCATCTGTATTTATTTAAATGAAATCCCTGAGATCCCATTACAAATCTAAAAATATGATTTGAACTGCTAATGTTTCTGGTAAAGAAACACACTAATCTTATGGATTCAAAAACAACCAAAATCACAATACTAACAAAGTGAATGGCTTCCTGGTGATACTGCTTCTACCCGTCAGTTCTTAGATATTATCCTACTAAAAAATGAATACAAAATTCCAACAAACTGTCATCAAATGTCTTTCTATTACAAATGTAGATGAAATGCATATCCCCATAATGACCTAAACAATAAAGTCTATGGCTCTTACTTCTTTACCAAGCTAGTTACATGATGTTGTCTGTTGAAACATTACTCACCGGTCAGCCTCTCCAGTATTCCATTCTGGACTTACATCTCTCTGGCAGCCCCTTGGCCACGGATTCTCTATCTGTGTTACCTGCTATAACTCAATCAATATTAGAGACATGTCAACATTCATCAAACAGTCTCTTATCCCCAAATATGGAGCAGGTCAATTCTAAAACTGTCAATCAATGGTCAGATTGAACAATGGAGTTGGGCAGCAGGTTCCTTTCAGTCCCTAAATGAAAAATGTACATTGTAAAGTTTACACTCCCCCTTTTTTACACATTCTCTCATGTGTAAACAAAAACCTGTATGGGAAGAAAACCTTCAGGTCATAATGGATTATAAGACAATACCAAACATTTTTCCCAGTAAACACTTGAGAGTGTTTCTCTCCATCATTCAGTCCTAAAAGAAACAGAATTCCAAATTTCATAGTTTGAGTTTCACATTCTTCAAACCGCCACCTCCTGTGGGAGTGAAACATCATGAAGCAGATTAGATACGGTTTCCCCTTTTGTGCAATGTTAGGAAACCTCTCATTTCACACATTATTATCACACAAAAATAATGTGTTAGTCCAAAACATGCTTGATTAGTCATCGTTTTAAATCATGCAGTTGCACTGATCAGGTGCAGACATACACTCACTCACACTCACACTGTCAGGTTGTAAAGTCAGGTTTGGTCAGGTTCACCGCAGAGTCAGTCATTGACAGTGCCTTCCCAAGTTACCCTGTCGGTCAGTTGGTCTCAGTCTTTTTGGCCATGTGTCGTGCTCTGCAGAGACTATGATGTTCCAGCACAGGTCAGCATCCTCCGTCTATACAAATCTGTATATATGGAGCGCCATCATTTATTAATTCACAATTACAACTATAATGTTCAAGATATCTCCAACCCCTCCTTGCTGTTTCCCACATTCCCTGAAAAGTGTCTAGCCAAAAAAATGTCACTTCCTTATTGTACTATTACTATTACTGCAATTCATTTACACCTAATTAGTATTAAAATGACTAATAGATCTATTTCAGAAACATGTGTACATCACTATCTTGTGTCAAAACATTACTAGGATCTGTAAAGATCTGCTATGTATTCCATAACTCATTCTATCAATTTATCTTCAATTCTGGTGCACTTAAAGAACAATGTTACCTTCTTTAACAGTGCGTGGAACTCTGGGCGTCTGAACATGAAACCAGTACCTCAAATTGAAATACTATATTTTGTTTAGAACCAGCTTTCCCTTCAACATGACCTATATAAATAAATATTTATCTGATCTTATAGAGCTGTTACTAAAACTCTCCCTTTGAACTGATCAATACTGTAACAAATTAAAACACTACCAAATTCACACACGAATAAAAAGTCCAGTGCATACTTCCTTCATGCCCCCCCCCTTTTTTTTTATTTTTTTTTTTTATCAGTGTGTATTAGACTGATTTTCCACTTCCCTTTAATAGTTCCCCTCTTTTCCGCTATTTTTATTTACCACTTGACTAATTTATGGTCCATACATCTTCTTATCTTCACTTATTTATCAAGTCAATTCAAGTTCTTTACAATACATTAGTAGATACCTTGTGGAGTCTTCACAATAACTAATCCCCTCTAGGATATGAAATCCATTCATCTTCAAGCAGATACTATGTCCTTATTTATGTTTTGTTCACGATAACAATGGTATAACCACCACATGTCATCAATTCTGGCCCACCTAAAAATCAATGTTAAACTCTCTAGCAGTGTGTGGAACCCTGGATGTCCGAACATGCAACCATGAATCCCTCCTTTATCAAGGATTTAAAAACAGAAGTAATTTCATATTTCCTATGGTAATAACTATGCTACAATGGTGAAATCAATTATTTAGATTGGAATACGATATCTGGCTTGGCACCAGCTCTCCCTTTAACATTATCCATACAGATAAAGATTTGTCTTATAGAGTGGTTCCTAAAACTATCCCACTACTTTATTCACACGTGAATAAAAATGTCAAAGAATATTTTGTTAATATGATGAAAAGATTGAAGAATATGGTTGTACTCTGTCATGTGGCCCCCTTTAACCCTCAGTGTGTTCTCATTTTACTCTAATAGTTTACTGCTATTTTTAATTTAATAAATCTTTCTGTCTTTACGTATTTATGCTTTAAATGTGCGTTTTGTGAATAAGTGTGTTTATGTGTAAACTCACTTATTCCCGTTTTCCTTTTCTCCTCCTCTGGTTTTCTCAAGCCGTGACCCCGGCCTCCTCACTTCTAATCGACCATGCCAACTCCTCTGATTCTGTGTTCTCTTCAGTCCATCAGCTGTAACTTCATCCGCTGTCAGCCATTGGCCCAGTTACATCTGCATGCCTCATCATGCTAATGTTCTTGCACTGCTTCGCATTTCATCTCCTCCTTTACAGTCTCCCTGCTGTTTTTATGGAGGGCGGATTCTGCTCTCATGTCCCACACTTTGCACTTGTGCTCAGCTTGGAACTTCATGGTCCCGTCTGAGGGACTGATGAGCGTTGATTTCTGCCCGTCAGCATGCTGCTTGGTTCTGGATGCCACAGGTGGAGATAGTTCTGGCTGCAGTCTTGTTGTTGTTGTTTCAGCTCTGGTTCTCTGTCTGTTCGATGGAGAAGGAGGAGTCGCCTGTTGGGTTAGGTCTTTTGTCTGCTTGGAGGGTCGGGATCGTAGCCTTTTCTAACTCAGAGGGGGAGTCCAGGTCTCGGGACGCATTACCTATAAAAAATCTAGCACACTGAGGTTAAATAAATCCAACCCTTTCCACTCTGACTCTTTGTAATCATACTATCTGTCTTAATTGTTAAATGCCATCTAAACAACCTAATTGATGTCTACAAATGATATTACAAAAACTCACTCTAAAAATTGTTTCATCCATTGCTACATATTTACCCAACCTAACTGTTTCAGGAAACCATTTTCTCCTATACATTGAAAAACGTACATGTTTCCAGCATCACATATTCCACATACTACGAAAGAACATCCACATATTTTCTCCAATATTTTAAGCTAGTTTCTATAACAAGATTATCATGTGTGACATAATAATCAGATGTCTTGTTTGCTAACCAAGAATATTAAACTTTAAAATCTCTTTTGACCAGTTGAAGTCCTGCTTACTTCATCCTTAAACTCTTCTTTAATTTGAAACCAAAAAAGGTGTTCCTTCTCCACCATGATCCTATCTCTATATCAAAGTCCAGACAAACTGATGATTTATCTTCAGAAACCATGAGGAATGACTCATAAAACACTATTCTCCCTTACTTCAGTTCTAAATCAAATGAGCCAGACAGGAAACCCCCTTTAACCACTTGAAATGGTTTATCTAAGTTGTGTTGCAAGCAGGTTAAATCTGTAATGAATTAAAATCAATATTTTAAGGACGCAATATAAGTTAAATATATTGTTAAGCTAATTACTGTTTTATTGTGAAGGCCTCTCTGGCGAACAGCGGCCTTTGGCTTTTACTTTGAAAGGCCGTTCCGGAACAGCGAGTCCGATTCCTAGAAACACGGCAAGTTGACAATCGTTCTAATGCATTAACTATTGTCGTGAAAGAGACAAGGAGGGGGAAGGCGTGTGGAAGCAAGCAATGAACTGAAAATGCCACCAATCCTGTTTTAACGTGATGGCGCACATTGCAAACCTAAGCGGGCATAAGCACCCTTGTCCTAACTGACAAGCGTTCAAAAAACCTTTCCACTTATCCCTTAGGCCACTACTTTTTGTTTTATTCATAACCTAAAAATACAATTGTGATGAATAGCTTGCTTTTGTATCATTACATTTACCAACATAAAACAAGGTCTGTACTAATCAACAATGACAACCTACAGACAGCTCATTTATTTAAATATACGCAATATATTGACTTCGCTTTTATTTATCTGACTTAATTAACGTGCTTCCCCCCCTTTCAGCCACTAGATGGCAGCAGCAGAGCACAAATGAGCTTCACTCTTCTGAGCGAATGTCTGATTATCACAGACAATCGGTCACACAGGTTATTTAGGTAAAAATCACACAGATTTATTCCCCGTACAGTTTGTCCGGCTTGATAACGTGCTACATATGTCGTCACGCAGGACTCTCTGCCTACCTTGCGATCAACGTTATGTTTACGTCAGCCTTTCAAATTAATTTTTACAGACAAGGGAAACGGGAGCCGGTCTCGTCACAATGTAGGTGACGTTAGCGCTCTCTCCCAAGGATTTAACAGATAAAAGTCCGCTGACACTTTCGCTTATTTGGTCTTGGACTCTTATTTACCCCCAGTTTTAAACGGCGGATCGATCTGAAATATCGATCATCCAGGTTCCGTCGTGTGGGACTCACACCTCACAGCCCACGAACTGCACCGCTCCCACGCCACTTCAGGACTAAACTACCTGAAGATCCACGCTAAACTGCTTTAATTTCTCGTCACGCAGGACTCTCTATACCTTGCGATCAACGTTCACATGTTATATATAACTTTCCTAACATGGTAAAAAATATGCATTGTATACTCCATTCAAACTTCAAAAACACTCTGAAACGCCTACAGACAATCCTACAGGGCCCTGCTATTGTCCGAGGCGTCTAAAAGTGCTTGTTCCCGACCCAGTGTGGTCGTCTGAATCCCTCCACAGCTCATGTTTATTCAGAAACGTCGGAGATCACCATTTGTTAGGAGATTTAAATGATAACTTGGCCGCATTTCCAAATCCCCCCGCGTCCCTAAACATAGCTGTTATCTTACATGAAGGGAATCCAGAGCATACACTTAACCGTTAAACAATAATCCACTTTAATGGTAATATACAATGCAATACAATCAAGTACAATCAATACAGTACAAATTACATACAGTTCTGTGGGATCCCACATTTACCTGATACTCACGTGAGCCAGCCAGCCAGCCAGCCAGCCAGAGGAGAAAGAGGGCGAGCACACAACGGGGTTCCTGTCTAAATACCTCGCTGACCGGAGGAGTTATCTGTGCCTCCCTTCCAGACCAGTGATTGGCTGCCCAAATTATCATCAACACCCCACATCAGGGATGACTGTATGTTAACTCCTGACCTTCCCCCTCTTCCTTTGTCCTCAAAAAACCACATGTTAGCAGGCCCAAAACCAGCCCAGTTTTCTACACAAATCATTTTCAAGCTTCTTCACAGTTTGCATGAATACATACAAATATTTCCTTACAGTACACACAGGTATAGACAGAGAGAAGGAAGAAGTAAGATGTCCCCCGACAAACTAAGCCTATATCAGCAAAACTAGGGGAGGAATCTAATCAGCCCTAACTATAAGCTTTATCAAAAAGGAAGGTCTTAAGCGCACTTTTAAAAACGGATAGGGTGTCTGCCGCCCGAACACAAACTGGAAGCTGATTCCACAAATGTGGAGCTTGATAAGAAAAGGCTCTGGCTCCCATTGTACTTTTAGAGACTCTAGGAACAACCAACAACCCTGCATTCTTGGAACGCAATGCCCTAGTAGGACAGTAGGGTATAATGAGTTCTTTACGGTAAGATGGCGCCTGTCCATTAAGGGCTTTGTAGGCGAGAAGAAGAATTTTAAATTCTATCCTGTGTTCTATAGGGAGCCAGTGTAAGGCAGCCAGAACAGGAGTAATGTGGTCCCTTTTCCTAACTCTGGTTAGTACACGAGCTGCAGCATTTTGAATCAGCTGAAGCGACTTGACTGACTTCTTGGTACACCCTGATAATAAGGAGTTACAATAATCCAGCCTTGAAGTAACAAATGCATGGACTAGTTTCTCTGCATCGTTTTGAGGCAAGATATGCCTGTTTTTTGCAATGTTACGTAGATGGAAGTAGGCGGTCCTTGAAATTGATTTTATGTGGGCGTTAAAGGATAAATCATGATCAAATATAACACCAAGATTCCTTACAGTCTCACTGGAGGCCAAATTAATGCCATCCATAGTTAGTATATCTTTAGATAATTTGTTTCGTAGATTCTTCGGGCCAAGTACAATAACTTCAGTTTTGGTCGTGTTTAACATAAAAAAATGTAAGGTCATCCATGTTTTTAAGTCCTTAAGGCAGTGTTTTTCAAAGTGGGCGCCAGGGGGGTTACGCAAAGTTTGAGGGAAAAAATTGATGTAGCAAATGTCGCAGAATTGCTTGCATACATCAGATTTATTTCAGAAGACAACTTTGTTGAGGAAATATTATTTTGCAAAGCACTGGAAGGTAGGACCACATGAAGAGACATTTCCCAAGTTTTAGATGAGTACATCATCTCAAATGGACTTGACTGGTCTCGTTGTGTGGGTGTGTGTTCAGATGGGGCAGTGGGGCTATGACCGGCAAAACAAGCGGAGTGACAGCTTTGATCAGGCAGAAGGCCCCAATGTAGTAGCAACACACTGCATGCTCCATCGCGAGGCACTTGTACACATCATTTAAAAAAAACAAAACAGGGGAGGATAATGATATATGGGGGTCCTTGGCAGGGCAAAGTTTGGGAACCCCTGCCTCTTGAATTTTATTTAGATGATTAATTTCATCAGGCTTGATTGATAAATATAGTTGAGTATCATCCGCATAACAATGAAAGTTTACAGAATGATTCCTTATAATATTGCCTAACGGAAGCATATATAATGTGAACAAAATAGGTCCGAGCACTGAACCCTGTGGCACTCCATGGCTAACTTTGGTTTGCGTGGAAGATTCATCGTTAACACGTACAAACTGAGAGCGTTCAGATAGATAGGACCTAAACCAGCCTAAAGCAGTTCCCTTTATGCCAACTAAGTGCTCCAGTATTTGCAATAGGATATCATGGTCGATAGTATCAAATGCAGCACTGAGATCGAGCAAAACAAGAATAGAGACAAGTCCCTTGTCTGAGGCTATTAGAATGTCATTTGTGACTTTAACCAGAGCTGTCTCTGTGCTATGATGTGTTCTAAAGCCAGACTGAAAATGTTCAAATAAATCATTGTTTTTTAAGTAATCACACAGCTGTTTTGCGACCGCTTTCTCAAGAATTTTTGAGAGGAACGGAAGATTACAAATAGGTCTATAGTTGGCTAAAACCTCTGGATCGAGGTTGTGCTTACTTTTGAATCCACTTTATTTATTTGACAGTTACAGTCAACAATTACCTTAAAGATTACTATTTTACAAGCAGACATATGATCTGCTTATCAAATATGCATTTATATCAAATGTAAGTATAACATATCAAATATTTAAATCCAATAACTATGTGAACAAAATTACCATGAAAGAAACCACTCTACATAATGAGTACCTAAACCGTGTTTTATACTCTTAATACTTATTTGTACTTTAACTTCAGATTAGGGAAGCCATACTTTCATTCATTTTTGTGTATTTTTATAGTGTGTTATCTTAAAAGATCAGAATGTTTTATCCACCAAGGTTGTCAGTGTGCTTGAACATACTTTAGTTTGAATGTGTGTGTGTGTGTGTGTGTGTGTGTGTGTGTGTGTGTGTGTGTGTGTGTGTGTGTGTGTGTGTGTGTGTTTGTGTGTGTGTGGGCCAGGTGCAGGTAGGGATGTGTCCAGGGTGCTCTGCCTTTCTGGCTCCAGGTGATGGATCTTATCAGGACAACATGGTGATGTTAACATCAATTGGATTTCTCTCTGAGAGTCTGGTCTAAGGATACCATCTGAGGGAGGAGAGGGGCATATAAAGTGACAAACCATTTCCTTGCTTTAATTGTATTTATGCTATGTTATTATCTCTTGTGTATTGTGCCTCTGACCACTGAGATTACAGGACCATAGTTGTTGCAGTCTCATAGTAACATTCCCCTTAAAAGCGTTCACTTCCTCCCGTCCATATGTACAAAAGTCGTCACTGAGCACATATAGAAGCCTGGCATTTCAAGAATATGTATCCTATTCTAATTATATTATATAGAGATTAGATATATTCAATCGCACAACAGTTTTTTGTGTGTGCCATCTCGTCATGACTGTCATCAATCCCCGGAGATATGAGGACTCAGTTGGCTAATTGCTTCTATAAAGCTACTTCCCCAAGAAGCCTGATCATTGTACATATCTGAGGGGTAGTGTGTGCAATTGTGTATGTGAAGTAAAGATTATGGAGGTTAATGAGAAGATAAGATGGTACACTGGTCACAGAGTTGATGGAATTAGGCTTTAGTAAAGACAAATGAAAGCTGTGGGAGGAACAGGAGGAATTAGAATCAGAAACAGGTTTATTACCAGGTAGGTTTACACGTACGAGGCATTTGACTTGGTGTCATGGTGCATAAAAACAAGAATTAAAAACACAGGTAGAGAACTAGAAAAATATTTAAAATAATTAAAAATATATAGTCAAATATAACAGTATTTACATTGCAATGGAATGAAATAGAGGAATGAAATATGGAATAAAAATCAGCTGTAATACAAAATAATGTTGTACATTGTGTTTACTGTAAGAAGAAAAAAGGAGTCAAAAAGAGGCTCCATGCCGAGACCTGTGGAGAATTGAACCCCTGGTCCTCTGCTTTCATGAGTCCACTTCCTCCAACTTTCTCTTCCTCAACGCTGACAGTTGACCTTTTTGTTGTCACTCAAGAACATACAATGAAAGTGTCATTTTCCATCTTTCTCTTCATCATTCTTCAATTTATCTCTGCTTTTATTTCCCAATCTCTCATCCATCTGTCTTAGTGTGCGGTCTCGCTGCTCTCCTTAAGCACCCTTTGCTCCTTTGTCTGTCTCCCTTCTCTGCTCCGCCTCTTCTCATCTCTCTCCTTTTGCCAAAGTATATGTGGCGCTTCAGCGATTCAATTTCCGTTCAGGCGCTCTCCCCTGTCCGTCAACGTGGTTTTATCTCCCCGTCGATTCCCCCTTTTTATCGCGTGACACCACCTGCTGAGAGACAGCAGCCTTTGCTGTAAAAAGGTTCAACTGTTTATGTATGTGTGCATAGTAGTTGATGTGTTTAAAAAAAATCTAAATGTTTAGGTGAGAGACATTTTGTGCTTTAATTCCTGTGTTTAGCTTCTCATCTGAAGAGAGAAAAAGGATATGGCCGAAAAACATTTAATATGATGAATTGATTGGCCAATGAAACAATGTTTTAAAGTAAACATGTACATTCAACGGGCATTGTGTGTCCTTGTTAGTTGCTTAATTGACATGTTTGTGTATTAAAGTGTTTATTCCTGGGCTCAGCAAACATCTCAGCTCGCCATTGTTACTCTTTTAATTACTATAACCTTTATCAGTTCCTGAGATGTTGGTATTTTATCATTTTCTGGCAGACATCAGCTTCTCTCCTCTCCTCTTTCAATCTCTCCTCCAAAAAGCTTGTCTTCAGGCTGGAAATTGTGGAAACGGCAGACGTTTAAAAGAAATAGTGAACATGTTGTTATCGAAGTTGAAAGGCATGAAGCTATTGTAATGCCCTCTTTGAAGTCAAGTACGCCTGTGTTTCATGTGGCAAATGCACTTCAAAGCAGAGTGGATGCCTTGCTGCTAGGGCTGTTTCTCCTGTAATGGCATTCGGCCTCTGCATGCTTTGTACCTGCTGATATCATTTACCTGTGGCAGCTACGCCTCTGTAGGCCTCAACATGATTACCAGTGTAGTGCAGGGGAAGTCTGCATGGGTGTATGTTAGAAATAAAAGACACACAAAGGACTTTAAATGGAATTTCTCTGCCGGCAAAACCTTCTATCAAATGTAATTTTCATTTGCTGACATATACAAGGAATTTTAAACATAAATTCAGCATTTCAGCAATGCTGATTAGTTAAGACTTGGGTCTTATTTAAGCTTTTTCTTCTTTTCTGGTAATGGTAACATTGCAGTTTTCTTTCCGAGTACGCGACAAAGCTTATTGACCAAGTAATTTTTCTTTGTGATATTATGACTATTTTGTTGAACTCCTGTTGTTCTCACATTAATAAAACATGTCAAAACAGAACAACCTTGATGTTACTCCAAATACACGTTTTGATTCCTTTGTCATTTATACAATATATAAGAGCTGAACTTGCTTATCAAGGAATTGTCCACGTTTGTCGGTAGTTCTGATCAGGATTATAACGGTGTGCTCTGGCTCTGCAGTCTTGTCCTCCTCCGTGACATACCACACTGTCACACTGAGCTGACAGGACGGCTCCCCTCATTTCCCTAGCTGTCCTCAGTCTCATATCATTGCCACGTGTGTGTGTGTGTGTGTGTTTGTATTTGTGTGTGTGTGTGTGTGTGTGTGTGTGTATGTGTGGGTCTGTTAAGTCTGATGGCTAGTAATGAAGACGTAGAGTCGTGACATACTAGCTGCCTCTGCCTTGTCGCTGGTTGTATTCCTGACACCAAGAAGTAAGAGAAATGAGATTGTTTTCTACAGTGATGAAATGGGGGATGATGAAAGCAAGACGAGGAAAGGTAAATATAAAAAAAAGAGATCAAAAGTTCAGTCGAGGCATGAAATAAAAGTGTGGGTTAAGCACTTCATATTCGCTTTATATTCCCTTTGGGTCAGCAGAACTGCTGAGAACCTGTCAAGTATTGATTATTGGGACTTGATATTTCAAAGCACACTACCCCCCCTCTCTCAGTCTTTCCCTTTGTATCCGTCTTTCCACTATGCTTTGACTACTTGGCTTGTACCCAATCTAAATGTGCAAAACAGAGGAGGTAAAGTGTCACAGAGCACTTTTCCATTTTGTTGATGCTGCAACTCTTCTCTGGCTGGTTTGACAATATTAATTGCTGTCCCCAGGGTTATTGATGGGCTGACCTGATCCAATCCTGCTCAACACAGCTCAGGCCTCCACGGATCAGGCCCCTGGCAGAACCAAGACCCACAGGACATGCCCTGATTCAGCAGGCCAAGGCTTAGTTAGCATTTCCTCTTGCAACAGAGGAACACCTATACATCTGGCCAAGCAGAAGCATGCCAAATTATTCAAGAGAAAAAGGGTAGCATATTTTATATAAGGTTGTGCATATATTCTAGCCATACTGTAGTTAAAGCTTCAAACATTTAGAGACATTTAGAGGTGAAAGGTTTATACATGCAGGCAAAGCTGATTTATATGGGTCGCTGCGAATTGTGCATGACATATCAACTCTGTTACTTAAATGTACTGGTAAATGTTTCCCTAAAGATAGTTGTATAATAAAATAAGGAGTTAAGTACAAATGCATGCTGAACCAACAGCACACAGCATCTCTGGGAATGTTTTTATGCAAGTTTATTTAGAACTGGAGTTGACTGTGGTCTTGTTCTCTGCTACCTCAGGAGAACATTCAGATTCAGGCCACTGCCCTCCCCTCCTCTTGGTGGAGGGAATTTGCCGAGGCAAGGCTTAATGCACTGCTTAAAAAAAGTCTAAGACTTCCTCTACCAGTCAATAATGTATGTGACCCACCGTCCACCCCTCCTCTGCTTCTCTGCCAACGGTTGTTAGCATACCTCGGCTCTCTATGACAGCTTTCACCAACTTTCACGGCTCTAGTGTTGCATTCATAATGGATAGGAATTTGTTAAGGTCAATGGCTTCATACGTCAGGATACCAAACAGCAAGTACGGCACAAAAACAATAGGCCAATCATGTTGACAGCTAAATGAAGGGGATCGTTTATGAACTTTTGAAAGTGTAAACAAGCTGAAACCTTTGTCAGGAAAATCATAATCTTAGGATGTCAGATAATGAAAGGGTTAGGTACTGAGTCCAAATGTCAGAGAAATTGAATGGGCGGGCGAAAGGAGACAGGAGGAAATATAAAAAAAATAGGAACGGAAAATAGGTTTAATCCAGGGGCAAGACATCCTTTGACTTCAACACGGAAGGATCTGGAAGAACATTGGGAAAGTGCGATTTTTTTTCCGGCTCAAAAAGTCAGGCCAAAAGTGGTCAGAGAAAATACGATTCTGTCTCAAACAGGGACCCAAATCTGATTAAATACCTGTTTGTCAAGCAATATTAGTCGGAGCTGAATTTATAAATGATATTGTTGCTGTAATTTCTTTTTTAAAGGCATCATTTTCTGTGTTTCCTCACCTCCGCCAACCTGACAGCTTAAAAGTATCATAGAAAGTGCTGTCAAAGCACTGGGGGGGGGGGGGGGCTAGATGAGAACTTGTGAACTCCAAAAACACATTTTGATGCTGTGGTTTGATTAAAAGACAAAATCAACAAATGAAACGAGCCAGAGTAAATAAAATAACAAATTGAGTCTGATCCAAAGTAGACCAGTCCGATCTGGTCTAATCAGGTTTGAGCTGAGGAAACCATCAGGGATCTGTAATCAGGTAGAGAGATGCCAGACCTTTCTACTATCGCTAACAAATCTAATCCAGTTGCTCCAGCAAGTCTCGTTAGCTCTGTGTGAGGCTTTTACCCTGTCAGCTGAAGTGAAGGCTTGTGAATGTGCATGTTTGTGTAGGAGCGTGTGTTTTCAGGGACACAACAGGGCCTGCCTCTCTGACTGTGCCAGTTTAATTATTGCTGTCATCTCATACCAAGTCCCAGCCTTGACAGAATGACTTGAGAAAAGAAAAAGTAATTTCCTCCCTCCATCATAAACTTTGGCAGGACTACCTATTGACAAAAAAGACATGGCAGGCTAATTTAAATATATGCTAGACACACACAAACACATGCAGATAGACAGCACACACATCAGCGTACGCCCACAACAACATAACATACACACAAAGACAAATGCACCACCTGGAGTGTTCATCCTGGTGATAGGCTGGAATTGAAATTCACAGGAGTGAGTAGTACATACTTATCTCTAATCTGTTTTTCCAATTGAAAAACTCCCTGCTACTATGCAAGTTATTTTTACCCTAGAGCTTTCACTCCTGTCTTCCTGCATGGTTAGTTATACTACTCGGATAATGTGCCAGAATAGATCCTTCAAAGGTGGTAATCAAGTGCTTAAATGTTCACTAGAGATTACATTAACATGGGACGTGTGATGTAGAGGTAATGTTGTGTGATTGTTAACGCTAGGTGTTTCTCCTATGTACACATATGTTAGATTAATAGACTCAATCACAGGAGAGCTACATTAAACATTCCATAATGAGGCGCATTTTTCAGGCCATTGCACATCTGCATATGGATGCACACACACGCCTCAAATTAATTTAGATTTCATCATTCATAATCACACATTGATATACCTACTCTCACATTCAATGATTGACATTTTCAAACACGCCTGTAAGACAAAATTGGTCAAAGAGCTAATATCTTAACAGGTGTCAGCTGAGAAAAACATTTTAAATTGCAAACACACACACCATCAACCACTCACAAGTGCTGAAAAGTGTGTTTTAATCGACACTAGATTCACAGGTAGCGCCTGACATTTCGCTGAGAGTGTGGGGCTAAGTGTGCAGACCTTTAGAGAATGTTATTCTCTCATTCCTCTCTCATCCTCCCTTTATTCCACCATCCTTATCTGTGTTTGTTCTGAGCGCATGCTTTGTTGTGGATTTCAAGCAGATGCACCTTCCTCAGGTATGTGTGGTGCCTTTCAATGCCTGATGTACACGTGCTTTCACACAGGCAAGACATTTCTTTTTGATTTAAAAAAAGATCTAAGAAGTCCAGGCCAGCGAGGACACAGAGGCCTTAACTGTGTCTTCTGCTGTTCTCTTATCAGACCAGGAAGCAATCAGAATGTATCCATGAATTGATAGCCGAATTGAGCCAAGCATAGAATGATATGCAATGATATGCAATGGCCAGGTGTGTTGCTATGGTGAAGAAAATGATTGGCCAGGATCTAGATTACGGCGTTCACTTCCCAAAACAGCCTGCCTGCACACACATGCACACACGCACGCACGCATGCACGCACGCAAACACACATACACACACACACACACACACACACACACACACACACACACACACACACACACACACACACACACACACACACACACACACACACACACACACACACACACACACACACACACACACACACACACACACACACACACACACACACACACACACACACACACACACACACACACACACACACACACACACACACACAGACCCATGCATGTACACACAAGGCTCAGCTGAAATAAGCCGGGCTGATTGCAGTACTTTTACGGGTAAAGCCATTTGAATGGAAATGCGAAATGGAAGTGAATTACCAGAACTCATAGACACCAGGGCCAGCTGTGAATGAGGGAAATTACTTGCTATGAGAACATACCATGCAAATCACAGTAGGAAATAGAACGAAGTGCCTGTGTGTGAATGTGAGAAGCTGTTACACAATAATCTTCCACCAGGCTTTTCCCTTTAGCCGTTTGAATTGCTGATATATGCCAAGCAATATTATTTTAGATTTTTCTTTATTCAGTACGATTTCCTCAGAGTTAAACCGGTTACATCGTCAAGTAGCAAAACCTACACCAGAGCTCCTCGATGCTGTTGTCCTCAGTCCCTTCCTTTACACCAGGGGTGTCAAACTCAACTTCATCGCGGGCCACATTCACATAAAGGTTGCACTCAAAGGGCCGGTTGTAACTATATAAATATATAATATATATATATAAAATAATGTATTATATTACATTATTGCCTCTGAATTGGATTATTATCGGATAGGATAATAACTTAGTAATAATTAACTACGTCTGAAAGCAGAAGTCCAGGGCAAATAATTGCAAGTCTCTTCAGTGCGCATGTCACAAAACGAGATGCATTGTGGGACATGTAGTTTATGGGCAACCTGCTTCTGTAAAGTGGCATGTAACCATATAATAAACGTATTATATTCTTTGCAAGCTCTTGCGGGGCCACATAAAATGAAGTCGCTGGCCGGATTTGGCCCCCTGGCCTTGAGTTTGAGACCCCGGTTTACACCTTCTTTACAAAAAACGGTATCGTTTCTTCACCTCAACCATGGTCACATAACTTATGTTGCATCCTCAGTGTTAATACCTCTGTTACAGCTTTTTAAGCCTCTTGTTGCACAGAAAACTACCCCAAACTGAAGAATGACAAGCTAAATAAATAGTTTGAAGCACATTAAACACATCCAACAGTAGATCAAATCATACTTCTTTCCTTGTCAAGACAGTTGCCAGCTCAAAAAGACTCAATTTCAATGACTCATTATAGACAATTAACTCAGATTTTCATTCAATACACCATAAACGACCCCAGCTAACTCTCTCTGTTGCCCCTCACCTTCTGGTGTTGCTTTACAAACACATTTTTTTTCTTCACATGATTGAACCCATGCTCTTGTGCTTCTTTACCATGTCATCCATCTCCAGCACACATCATGCCGCAAAAATCATCTGCCTCCCTACCTCCAATCTCTCAAACATGACAGAGCCATGCCGCGCCCTGCACCCTAATAGCAAATGACTCATCACCCCCTCAGTCCACTCCTCACAGTATTGCTTTCTGGTCTTAGATACATGACTTTAAAATACATAATAAGAAGAAGATGTTGCTTTAGCAGTAGCTTTGTCCCTGAACAAACATCTTAGGATATTTGAATGCATAAATGTATATATAGGTATATATTGGGATATATAGCTGAGGCATACATGTGTATGTCTACACTTCAGTGTATGCACCTACAGTACGTGTATATTTATCTGTTGTGTATAGCTTGTTCTTGTGTTGAACGTGCATACCCATATTCACTAGTGCTGAAATCAATTAGAAACGCTACATTGAATGGTGCCTTTAATTTTGCTCACCTGTGCTGATGACAGAAAAACCGAGAAACCTGCTTCTGGCTGTTTTATAAACAAGCAAACTGTTACAGTAGTTGCCTTTCTAGAACTCTAGTAGATAATATATGTTGAATACAAACAGCATTTAATTGAATACATCGGCCCATTGTCAGGATACCAGTTCCATTTATTTAAGAGTGTGTGTGCATGTGTAAAACAGCATGAAGTGGTGATGGAGTTTTTTGTAGTACTGTCTAAGGACCCCAGGCAGTCATTTCCTCTAATGCTAAACCATTTAAAGAAATAGCCTCATTCCACGAGATGGCCAAATGTCTGTCCGTTATCTGTATATATATTTATGTGTGTGTGGTTGTGTGTCCTTAGGGCTTGCAGAGTTGTTCTAGTGCTAAGGGGTACTTATACAGCCAATAGTAAAGCTAATTTTATGTAGCTGTTTCTCTTTTTCACACCCTGTTTTTTCTCCCCCCTCCTCCTGTAGAGACTGGTAGAGGCAGCAGAGGAAGCCCACCTACAGCATGAAGAGGATCCAGACCTGCAGGTATGTGTAAATATATCCACATCTCCAGTATAATCTGACCACATCAATATTATTACAATGGATGGGTTCATTCCCTGTTCTTGTAAGCTAATAACGAAATCATGTTCAAATGTATCCTTGACAAGCCAGAGCTTCTGTGATCAAACCCCAGTGAGAGAAAGGGTTCAGAGAATAAAAAGGCCCTCTGTAACAGAACAGAGGAGAGACAGCGAGAAAAGGCATTAGGAATCGTGTTCTGCAGTCTGTTTCGCTTCACTAAGCTTAACAGTGTTTTCTCTTTTAAAAGTGTATTTGTCCACTTCTCTCTATAATCATTTTGGCAGCATACGTCTCGGTCTACTGCAGACACCCTATCAGGTTTTCACAGTCCCACACCAAAACTGACAAACAAACAAACATGCAAATAAAGACGATTATATAAACAAGAGTTTTTTTAAATAATTGAACAAACGAAAATCCTACCCAACAAGCGATCATTTTCTGTGGATTTATGGGTCGCTCTAGTTTAATTATGCAACAATCTAGGCAAAACAACACATAGAAAAGCGAGACACGACATCTTGCTAATAGACTAATTAGAAAGGTTTCTCATGAAAGTCATCACATCAATAGATGTGTATGCATGCAGGGGGTAGAAAACTAATTAGAATGACTGAGAGCTTATGAGGAGATCATGAGGAGTTGTTTTAAAGCCATACTGTACATGAATCACAAAAGTCATGTGTTCAATATCCTGAGAAGTAGGCCTCGCTCTTTGTAATTTAGAGAATCGTATCTGGATTTCAATTGGTGCAGAGTACTGCAAGGCATTTCATAATTTTGCACATATCCGAAAGAAACGTTGTAATGTTAAACTCAACTCGTGTGGCTATTGCTCTGTGTTCAATGCGTTGGTGCACTTTGGGTCTGGCATGCTTTGTCAGTGTGTGCCAAAAAGATATTGGAAACGCAAGGTGCCCAAAATTGTTTCCATGGTTTTCTCCAAGTAAGTTGACCTTACGTTCTGGATGGGAGCTATTGTGAATTAGGGTCGGGGTTCACTAGTTTTTGTACAGAACTTTCCTCTGGTCATAGATTCAATTTTTCAATTGACAAAAGCTGGTCCAACATATTTTAGTTTCTTTAGTTTGGTTGTGTATTGCTACTAGTATCGTCATTGCTTTTAGGAGAAGTTGACAAGTTGCTTATATTCAAATTGCCCTAATGGAAAATTATGCAATTTCTTTAGGCCTGTTCTCTATATTAATAGATAAAGTTATTTGATTGAAATGTAATGCCTATTACCATTATTATTTTTTGTAATTATTTAATCATTCAGTTTAAATGAATGATTAGGTTAATTCAGGAGTTTGATGTTTAATCATCAGTCTCAGAAAAACATATATTCTGCTCAGTAAGGGCATCATAATTGTGTCTACAGATGTATGATAGTTATTTGTAAACACTAAATTGTTTGTGGGATGCATCTTACATACAGTATATTGTCATATGTAAAGAAATTAATCCTCAGTTTTAAAGCTGAACATTACTGTTTGAGAACACATTTTTAGAGTTTGAAACATAAACCCTAAATTATAAATTGTATTATATCATTGTTATATTCCTACAAAACAACTCTAAAACATGTAAACTACTCCCTGGGAGTTCCAGACTCATTTCTGCAGACTTGGGCGAATGAATGCAGCTAATCATATCTGCATATACACAGCCTCAAACCCAGCCTCTGCTCTCATGGTTCTGCCTCAAATCCATTTGAGCAGCTTTAATTTTTAGAGTGCAGCTTTGTAGTGTGTGTGTGTCTGTGTGTGAGTGTGTGTTTGTGTGTGAGTGTGTGTTTGTGTGCATGTGTGTGAGGGAGGGAGAGAGAGACAGAGAGAGAGAGAGAGAGAGGGTGCATTTGTGTCTTTCAAAACAGAGTTTATAAAAGTAGGAGGAGCAAGTGCAGAAACTTGAGTTTTAAAAAGGAAATGTGATGGAAAGCCGACTTGGGAGTGTTTTCTGCTAAACTACTTATAAAGTGTATGTGTGGCTAGCGTTATGTGTGTGTGTCTGTGCCCGTGGTGGTTGGTGTTTACTCTGTCAGCTCTGCAAGGCAAGGCAAGGCAAGGCAAGGCAAGGCAAGGCAAGGCAAGGCAAGGCAAGGCAAGGCAAGGCAAGGCAAGGCAAGGCAAGGCAAGGCAAGGCAAGGCAAGGCAAGGCAAGGCAAGGCAAGGCAAGGCAAGGCAAGGCAAGGCAAGGCAAGGCAAGGCAAGGCAAGGCAAGTTTATTTATATAGCACAATTCAAAGTTCTTTACAAAAGGCAATTAATTCAAAGTGCTTTACAAAAAACGAAAGACATTAAGAAAATGGCATTTAAAATCAGTCATTAAAAAGAAAAGATAATAAAAGAAACATTAAAAGATAAAAGTTACAGTGCAGTTTAAGATGTGAATAGTTCAATTAAAAGCAGCGGCAAAAAGAAAAGTCTTTAGTCTGGATTTAAAAGTAGTCCGAGTTGCAGCGGACCTGCAGGTTTCTGGGAGTTTGTTCCAGATATTTGGAGCATAATAACTAAACGCTGCTTTACCATGTTTAGTTCTGACTCTGGGGACAGAAAGCTGACCAGTCCCTGAAGACCTGAGAGATTTAAAGCATTACATTGAATGCCCGGTGGTTTTATCTTCTATCATAGACCATTTAAGTGGATAAATTACTAAATGTAACCACTAACTGTCCAGCTCTTTATCTTTCCCTCCGCTTAACACATTTATTCCCTGTTTTAAGGCATATCCCACAACGTAGCACGTTAAAAATGCTTCTGAGAGGAGCAAGACTTGGTGTGAACCTAAATGTTTAAGATGGTGTTAATCAACGTATTATTATTCAGCAAATATTTAGATTGTAAATTAATTGTTTCACACATTTTCAAGAATAAACTCCAAATGATAATGAGGATACACTGTTATTAAATGTTGAATCAATTTATTAAGAAAATACTTAATTGATAATAATCATTAGCTGCAGGCTTACAGATAACGCAACATCACAATGAGATACTGCGGCTTTAGTGGTGTTTGATGTAAGAAAATAAATAAGCTGCTGTTCCTAACATAGAGTTTAAGCTGGATACAAAAATTCCTCTGTCAAGAGAATTTTGCACTGAAAAATAAGGGTTCCACATTTAGACCATAATGTAAACCATTCAGACATATCTTAATTAAACTGTTTGCAATGCTCTCCCTCAAAATGATGGCCATAAAAAGTGTAATGCAACCACTAGAATCGCACAAGTACAATCTGGTTTGAACATCATTATGGAAAATAAGTATATCACCAGCTGAATCAACACATACACCAGGAGATCAGTCAGTAAAGGAAATGGTTATATTTAATCAAAATATGTATTTGTCTTCCTGTGTTTATATGTTTATTAGCCAACAACCATCTCCTGTTGGTCCAGTAAGAGTACCACCTGCTCCTCATTGGACAGTGAGGAAACTCTCAACAGAGATTCACTGCAGTACGCACCCTCATCAAACTGAACACATCAATTTAGAGAAGCTGTTCAAACACACATGCAAGTGGAGTACATCATAAATGTTTCCCTGTACAGGTTGTAAATGTGAGTTTGTGCTGTATACTTTTATTAATCTTAATTTTACATTTGTGTTGTTGTCGATGCATGTGAACCAAACCCATGGGCGTAGGAAGCATCCTGAAAGTGGGGGGGCATTTTTAACGGGGGGTTTGGGGATCCCCCCCCCCACGAAAAAAAAGAAGTAGATTTCCTGTATTTTGGTGCGTTTGATACTTTTATGTGGCTATACTAGCATGAGGAAAATGATGGGTACATTTTGTAATTTCATCCAGTAGTAAAGAAAGGAAACATATTTGATTATTAATTCAGAGCCGTCTTTGAATGAATAAAAAGCAGTTTAAATGCCCATTTTTTGTACATTTATATACAACAATAAATATGTGTGAGTGCATTGAGAGATATTGTTGTGGAGAGTCATTTATATATAAATCGCAAAATACATTTGTGAATCCTTCTGTGAGCATTTATTAATATTGAGACTGGTCTGACTCCATACAGATGTTAAGTTCACCTAGGAATGGTATCATTGACTTAAATGTTCAAATAAATGTTGCTCTTCTGTCTATATTGGTCATATGATGCCCCTTGACTGAAATGCTTCCTGTTCAATATCCCCACTGATTTCCTTAAAATTCTGGGATGAGAGTCCACATCACAATTTACTCTAAACTGTCATTTCCCTTTATTCATCACTCACCTCAGCAATGGACCTCTCTCCACTGTCCCTGTGTTCTGCCTCTGACTCACTCTCAAGCGCCTAGATGTCAAGAGAGGTGGTGAAGTGATCAGTATTTATTGAGCAGTATACTCTTTTACATTGAATCATAACAAGTCATACTGAATGTAAATACAACTGACTCTAAAGTAAGTCCCAGTCTGTGACATTGGACATTTTGAAGACTCAAAGTCCCAAGCAGTAGGTAGAATATTAGCAAGTCTATGTAATGTGCACATAACATAAATAGTTAACTGAATACTGCAGGGTTTCCCACACATAGACTATACTTGGGCGGGCCGCCCAGGTATATTAACGGTCGCCCAAGTATATTTCGCGACCCATTTAGTTTTTTGTTGTTGTTGTATTCGTCCGTGACCACGACGCCATCTGCGATCGATTAATTTGTGGACAATGATCCCTCGCTCCCTTGCTATGATCTCGCCTCCTTCTGGCCTGTTAAGTGGCCTGCCTCACACAGGGTGACTGGCTGTCCACATGATGTGGCCTGCCGACATGGCCACTGTCATACAGATCATAAATCAAAGCCCTTGATTGGTCTCTGTGTGTCATTCAAGCTCGGGATAACCTCAGCTCAGGTGAGGTAAAGGACTCTCTGAGTGTTTAGATAGTTATCTTAGTCCTTAGTACTTAAGTTCTCAGTGGGTCTCAAACGGTGTGGTTTTCCCGCGCATTTTCTTGTGGAGATGTGTGTGCATCTTGATGTGTGTGTCACTTGTGTTGTGGACACTTGTCTGTGCCTTTGTGTTTTCATATGCTGCTTGAGGGGTAGTAACACTGTGTGGTCTCACAGTGATGCTTTATGCCAGTAATTACTTGGCGGAGATGAGTCGATCCAGCGAAGGGAGTGTCCCTTTGTTTCAGCTTTAATGACACAGCTTCTGAGCTGATAATGGCTGGTAGAGTACCTATAGTGTAATGCAGAATTGTACAATGTCTAGGACAGGCTGAAATGCCATTATCAAGCCAGAATATATCTATACAATAATATATATTACACTTACCTGTGTAGTATTCTATGAGTGTAAATAGAAAGGGAAAGAGAACGAGGAAGGAGAAAGCGATGGAGAAGGACAAAGATGAACATGATAATGACAATTACAATGTACATGTATATGCCAGATGCTTGTTGGCATGGCGTGTCACTACAGTAATACGATTAACTTTAATCAGCCATTAATGTAATGGCAGATGCATGGATGTATAATGCAATGTAATTACATTACAGAGATAATTTAAAAGCAGGAGGACAGATTTGGTTATAGAGAGCAAAACATTAAAAAAGAGCCGACATGACCTTATAGGACAGGTGTTTGTTAACCTAATGCATACTGTTTGTACAGTGTGAATTTAGTTATATTCTGACAATTATTATTGTTTTATTATATTCATACACCACTTGCCAGCATCGTATCATCATTACACAACATACACCACCCACGTCTACAATCTCCACCTAAACACTAACTCTTCAATGCTACTAAAATCATATGGCATACATTTTGAATTTTAAAAAAAAGCTCAGTTGAATACTTTGCACTTATGGTGTGCTATCATCCACTCTTGACTTGTTCAATATTCTCTTCGTCCTTATTTCTGTCACTTGTTGTCGTCATAGTAAATACAGCTCATTGTCTTTGCCTGGCTATGGTTATGCAACCATTGTTGACGCTGCTATATTTATACTAAGTCAAGCAGGGTTTTTCAGCACTTCTTTGCACATGTCACATCCATTCATTTTTCATTGCTAATTGTTTTTTGAGTTGCCTGAAAATAAAATAAAATGGTTGAGCATTATTAAGTTGTGATCCCAAACTGTCGCTTTAATTTTTTTAGCTATTTATATGCATGTACATTTTTTGTGAGCGCTGCATGTGTTCACCTGTGTAGGTGTGTGTTTTTCTACAGCTTTGATGGTGACATTTCTTATAGTGACTTTTACTGCAGAACATGGTGAATAGATGGTAATTATCACCAGCTGTGCTAAAAATACCACATCCACGCTGTAGGGTGAAACCTCCTCCATCACTACTCGGGTGGTTTATTATAAAATGTTTGTGTGTTTTTTTGCCATTGGATACATATTTGGCTGGCAGCGGCTTGATAGGAATTTCCTTATCTATCCTTTCCAGAGCTCTTCTGCCTTCATGTGAAATTGGCACGTTAATCTGCTGTGATTTTCCTCCCTTGCACTTTTACCCGCACTGCTCATGAACTGTAAATAGGAAAGCAGAGAGCAGTCTCCCATGCCCTCTGCAGCCAATGAAATTCTCCCTTGGAGGTTGGAGACAAACAACCAATTGCCAAGCCTGATGTTGACTAAAAATGTAGCCCCAGCCTGAAGAGAGCATTGGGAGAGAAGTGCTTGATCTTACTTTTTTCTGTCTTTTTTTCCGCATACTCCCCTGTCTAGGGTATTACCACTCTAACTACTGAACTATCCAGCGGACCAAGATCAGCATTTTTAAACCATTTATATAGGAGACAACTCGAGAAACAAAGCAGTTCAAAGTCCTTTTGTCTAAAATATCCAAGAAAAGGCTTTAATAAGGTTCCCTGAGATAGGTGATATTTGTAGCCCCTGGAACAACTATTTGATAGAAGTGATCCGTTTCAAAAGAAAGAGCTAGATTATTACTCTAAGCTATCGAAGAGAAACACATTCCCATATAATGTCCCCAGTTGCTTTTTATTTTATTTAACCAAAGCAATTTGTATGTACTAAAGTAAGCTGTTTTCAAACACCTTACTTTTACAATAGATGCCGTACATTTTACGGCAAGTATTGCACGCATGTCCGTCCTGGGAGAGGGATCCCTCCTCTGTTGCTCTCCCTGAGGTTTCTTCCATTTTCCCCTTTAAACTGTGGGTTTTTCTCTGGAAGTTTTTCCTTGTACGATGTGAGGGTCCAAGGACAGAGGGTGTCATATTGATATTCTGTACAAACTGTGAAGTTCACTGAGACAAATGTAACATTTGTGATATTGGGCTATATAAATAAACATTGATTGATTTAGGCCAAATACACTTTCAGAAACGAGTGTGGGGAGACAACAACATGTAAGCATAAAACAGTTATGGTGCCACCTTGTGCATCACGCAGAAAACAATCAGAGCAAACAGTCAGTTTACTTTTACATAAATCACACAGAAGCTTTGGAAGGAAAACTAAAAGGTCAGGTAGGAGCAGGCAATTTATGTCTTTCCTGACATGACTTATGTGACTCTTTGAGGAGTCTCTCTTCACAACTCAGTGAGTGTTGAGAAAGTCTGAAGAAATAAATAAACAGTTTTTAAATGAATTATGAATTCCTTGCAAATAATTGCTGTTTATTTTGTGCCCATTTCAACAATTCCCCATTTTCCCTCAGTAATAGTATTAACAGTATTACTTTTAGTATTTAAAATGCAATTCTGCATTGATCATTGTTCACCACACCTCACCACACACCCCAAACTGGAACAGAACTGTTTTCAAGCACCAACCGGCAATATAGCATCACATGGATGATGCAGTTCTTATTCAATATCTTCTCAGAGTGGGTGAGCAAAAAGTTCAAGATGCATTAAGAGGGATTTAAAAACAGCATATGAACCCTTATTTGACCTTTCCCCCAAGGTATTTACTCCTTCTGCAGTCTTGTTTACTCTCTGATTACTTTTATCCGTGCTCCCTGGTTGTTTTACAGTCTCATTTCCACAGTCTGGGATGGTATCTTCCCGTTCCCGACTGTGTCGAAAGTGAGTGGGGAGATGGTTGAATAAAAAGAGGAGAGCCAAAGTGGAGATGAGAGTTAAAAGTGAACACCAGAGGGTGGAGCGTCACGGTAAACCCCCGCTTCACACGAGGTCTCCAATCTGTCTCACTTCCTCTCTCTTCCCCTCAAGGCTGTTGAATCACTGTGAAAAAAGAGTATTTATCAGAATCAACAGGAGTGTTTTTTGTATGTAGGCATGTTGGTCACACATTTATATACCAACAAGTCTTCCAACTCATACGACCAAATGGGCCGATTGTTCAAGCCCTTATTACGACCAAATGTGTCGTTTGTTCAAGCGCTTAATACGACCTATAATTACGTTTTAAAGTTTTCGGCCTCTAGTGCTCCCGTTGAATGCAAACGTTACAGATGGTCGTTTATTCACAAATAACCCTCTCTGTAAAATCCTAAATTGTAGGATAGTTTGGCCATTAAAACGCTTTTTGATTAGATTTCTAGCGAGAAGTGTATATTGTACTTTTAGAATCCTCGTCCAGTCGATATGTAGGATCTATAGTTTGAACATTTAAAAAAAATTAAATAATACTTTTTTCCGAGTGTTCTTGCTTTTCTCTTTGAAAGTCATCACATAACGGCATTGTAATACACGTTTCGGCTGGCGAGACACCCCAGGTGAATAGGGTAACTTAAAGTTATCAGCTAGAAATATCTCCAGTTATATACTTACAATAAGGCAATTGTCTTTTGTATTACAAGTTTTCTGAAATAGCATGTTTAAATATGCAAATTACCCATTATCTCATTAAATATGCACATATTTTAACACATTTCAGGAATCGAAATCTGAACTTTGGATAAAGCCAGATTCAAAATAATTGTTTCATTTTGTAGTCATATTAGTATCTAAGACTTTTACAGAAGGGATATTGGATATCTCTTTTTATCACTCCATAAATCAGAAAATACTGTCAACAGCCCTAAAATATCCATTTCCGCCATGTTTTTAGGTATACAATGTTGTATAATTCAGGCTATGAATTATATATGAACAAACCCTTCTGTAAAAGCCTTCATAATATTGATAGGAATATAACTGGAAGGTTTGGTGTCTCTACGTGCTACTGAAGTTGACATTTCGAACTCAGAGTAGGAGAAAAAACTCATTTTGAGAAAACGACCTTTAAAGATTGCAGTGAGGCGCTAGCTAAACCCTCCTGTTCTTTGGATGATAGCTCGCGCATCGACGCACTCCGTGAAGGTATTTCATGTTCGGGGTCATTTGTTTTTTGTATAACCTTGCTTCGTGCAAGTGACAATTGTTGTCGTCTTCTCTGTGAACGTTTTTTTCGCCGTTCTTTTGCCATTTCGAGATTTCAATTTCTAGCTGAAAGCTAACCAGGAAGTGTTTTAGCACACCACGTGACGCATCTGAACGAATCACGTTGTCAGAAATTGACAACAGCCAATGAGATTTCGTTTCTTGGTTTAAGACCCCTTTGTGCTTTCACGATTGGTTGCTGATACAAAGGAAATGACCATATTTGGATCCGATGAGATTGTGCAGGAGAGACCATTCCAACGATATCCCTGTTGACATGGTGCACACAGCGGTTGCGGTACTTTACGTTATGTTAGAATGCTAACTTTTGGTGAATTTAGGAGAAATCTACAGACGCAAATAGACAAACTATAGTAAAATAAACACTTAAATGTGTATTTTGTATGTTTTCCTTCCAAAAGCCTGAAAGAATCAAAATAGCACACAATCTCAAAATTGACCAGTACTTGAAAAACGATGTTTTTGCCTGCCGTGTCTCACCTTACACATCTGCCGTAGTTCTCTATTTATAGAGCCCTGATGAGAAGACTTCTGGACAAACAGGAAGAAGTACCGCCGTAACTGAATATGTGACGTGAATCATAAATATATCAGCAATTACACAACATCTTACATTTATTTTCACAAAATACGTCTCCTTGCAGTATCAACATTAATTCGGCTGACTTTTATATTTGATCCAATTGGTAGATAGGTTATATTCACACCATAACGGGGGACACCTAGTGGTTAAAAAACGTTATTGCATTTTCTTTGTTGAAATTATGTTATATTTTGTTGAAATTGTTATATTTTGTTGAAATTATGTTATATTTGATGAGTATTAAGAGTACATAATTTCATAGGCGGAAAGTAGAAGGTCAATGATAGAAATATAGAATAGATAATATCAAGAATATACTGTAGTGATCTCTACAATAAAACAGTTTAGTGCAGGACGTCCAAAGATATTAACAGGAGGATGTGCAAAACAGACATACTAATAAGGCTTTATTTAAACATTAAAGAATACTTTAAGTTAAGGTCTTCTTTTGAATAAGAAAACAATGTTGGGGGTATCCACAGATAAATATTAAGTCTGACAAAGTACAATCACCTTCCCTGAATTTGACTCAGGTGTAACTAAAGTCTGATTTAAGGGTTGTTTATATTTCACATCATTAATCAGAATCTGCAAAGTAACATGTTACGTTCCTTATTAGGCTAGCTAGGGGAACTAAAGGGAAGAAACACAACCAGATTGGTATTGGTATAATTATAAGTGATTTATTTTAAGTATCAGCGGTAAACAAAAAGGCAGGCAGGCAGCCTGAAACAAATAAAAGAGCCAAAAGGGCACAAGTTTATAAGTAAACAAAAGGAGGACTCAAAAAGAGTCTAAAGGCATACAGGAAAAAATAAATACTAATATACTAAATAAAGAATGAAACAAAACCTCACTTTAACAGTGGTACAACTAAACAAATAATCTATACACAACACAGCTAAACTAAGGGCAACAGTCACAACAAGAATCTATACTCTAAACACTAACTAAGCTACACTACACACGAGTTTTACCACAGTTAACAGATTTCTCGAAGAGCAAGTAGCGAGAGGCGTCTGTTCCTCAACAGAGCCTCCAGAGTGGTGATAGTCCGCGGCCTTTGTACTCCTCCCCAGCAGGTGTGCGCCGGCTGTGCGCTGCGATTGGACGACGTCAATCCAATCACCATCTTCAGAGGCGGACCAGGAGATGGGCAGCCAATGATGTTAGCGCAACCACACAGCTCATTTACATAAACACACACACAGCTGAAAACACTCACAGGCAGATTAATGAGCAGACAAACAGCAACCTTAACATAACTAAAATAAATGTAGTGGAGTAAAAATACCAGGTTAACCTCTGAATTGTAGTGGATTAGAACAAAGTAGTACATGCTGCTGTAACAAAAATATTTCCCAACTTGGGATCAATAAAGTATATCTTATCTTATCTTAAGATGATCGATGGCTACTGCCATATTTGCAAAATTTGCCTCTGAACCTTGACAAGTGCATGTTTCAGGCTTATCAATGAACAACAGGAGGGGTCACAGACACAAGACCAGCTGTTTCTGACCTTCGCTGTCAAGTGGGTATATTAATGCTGCCCGTTATGGACACAAGCAATTTCCACCCATTTATTAATTATATGTTTTACATTTGATAACACCACTGTGTTTCATATCCCCTAAACCTCCAGGGTGTACACAGTTGAATACTGGCAACTTCTAATTGTGGGAAATACGAAAACGTCTTTTAAAACTACAAAACTACAGAAACTTGGATTGAACAAAATAACAGTGCAGCTGTTCTTATCGAATCAACACCTCCCAACTTTAGTTTTATGAGTCAGGAAAGAATGCATAAGAAAGGGGGTGGAGTTGCTATTCTGTTCAATGATTCCCTTCAATGCAGGAAGACATCTTATGGGAACTTTGATTCTTTTGAATATGTGGCCCTTCAGCTGAAATGCTCCTCTCGAGCTCTGTTCCTAAATATCTATAGACCACCCAAATACTGTGCAAGCTTTTTTGATGATTTTACCGAACTGCTGTCTATAGTGTGTATTGACTTTGACCGTCTAGTCATTGTTGGTGATTTTAACATCCATGTTGACATCCAGGACAGAGGGGCAAAATAACTGTTTTGTGTTCTTGATAGCTACTGTATGGACTGACTCAGCATGTGATGGAGCCCACGCACAATAAGGGGCACACTCTGGACTTAATTATCTCAAAGGGTCTGAATATCTCTAAGGTCGTGGTGACTGATGTTGCACTCTCTGACCATTCCTGTGTGTTCTTTGAGAGCTCTATTTCTGTTCACAAAAATGTTCAAAAAGAGGTAACCACAAAGCGATATTTAACTGAAAATACTAGGGAAATGTTTACTTACAATTTTTCTTCCACACTTTCCCCTACATCTCAGTAAATGAGCTAGTAGATCATTTTAATTCAAAAATGTAAAATGTTATAGATGCCATTGCTCCAACTAAGGTAAAGGAAGTGTCTGGCAAGAAAATATCTCCATGGAGAAAGGCCATGACCGTGAGAGCAGAAAAAAGTGAATGTTGAAAAGCTGAACGTAGGTGGCGAAAAACAAATCTCCAGGTTCACTTTGAAATCTATAAAGAGAGACTTGGCCTTTATAATTTGGAATTGAAAAACGCGCGACAATCGTTCTTCTCTGACATCATTACCAAAAACAAAAACAACAGTAGCCTCTGAATTTCTATCCACCAGGGCGTGCAATGATTTTGCCTCCTTCTTCACTGACAAAATTCAGAAAATCAGACAACCAGTCAGTGCCTCTGCATCAGGTACAGCAAATGTGTTGTCTCTGTGTCCACTTAAAATCAATTCAAACACCATGACACAATTCCATCAGATTAATGAAAAAAACCTAGAGGACATTATACAACTTCTGAAATGCTCCTCCTGCTGCCTTGATATTATTCCAACAGGATTTTTCAAAGATGTTTTGCCTTGCATGGCCTCAGATCTACTTCATATAGTAAACAAATCTCCTCACTCAGGTATTTTTCCACAGGCCCTGAAAACTGCAGTCATTAAACCGCTCTTAAAAAAGAATAATATAGATGCTTCAGTAATGAACAATTACAGGCCCATATCAAACCTCCCATTTCTAGATAAAATCATTGAAAAAGTTGTTTTTCAACAGTTGAGTAATTTCTTGCATTTAAATAGTTGTTTCGATGTGTTCCAGTCAGGCTTTCGTCCAAACCACAGCACTGAGACTGCTCTTGTCAAGGTCTTTTAATGACATCCACTTAAACACAGACAGTGGCATAACTTCAGTGTTAGTATTATTAGATCTCAGTGCTGCGTTTGACACTGTTGACCACAACATATTACTAGACCGACTGGAAAACTGGGTGGGACTTTCGGAAACAGTTCTAAATTGGTTTGAATCCTACTTAAAGGACAGAAACAACTTTGTTTCTAAATACACATCTGAGTTGACAAATATGACATGTTGGGTTCCTCAAGGCTCCATCTTGGGGCCTCTTCTCTTTAACATCTACATGCTACCACTGGCTCAGATAATGAAGAATAACAAAATAAGTTACCATAGCTATGCAGCTGACCCACACATTTACGTAACAATTTCACCAGGAGACTATGCTCCAATTCAAACACTGAGTAAGTGCATTGAACAAATCAATGACTGGATATGTCAGAACTTTCTCCAATTAAACAAAGATAAAACTGAGGTAATGGTTTTTGGAGCCAAGGCAGAACGTTTAAAAGTTAGCGCTGAGCTTCAGTCTGCAATGTTCAAAACAACAGATAAAGCCAGAAATCTAGGTGTAGTCATGGACTCTGACCTGAGTTTCAACAGTCACATTAAAACAGTTTCTAAATCAGCCTACTATCACCTAAAGAATATATCTAGGATTAAAAGACTAATGTCACAGCAGGATTTGGAAAACTTGTCCATGCTTTTATCTTCAGTAGACTCGACTACTGCAATGGTGTCTTCACAGGTCTCACAAAAAAAATCTATTAGAAAGCTGCAGCTGATTCAGAACGCTGCTGCTCGAGTCCTCACTAACACTAAGAAAGTGGATCACATCACTCCTGTTCTGAAGTCTTTACACTGGCTTCAGTGTGTCAAAGAATATATTTCAAAATACTGCTGCACTGAATGGTTTAGGCCCAAAATACATTTCTGACCTCCTGCTAAATTATGAACCATCCAGATCTCTCAGGTCTTCAGGGACTGGTCAGCTTTCTGTCCCCAGAGTCAGAACTAAACATGGTAAAGCAGCATTCAGTTATTATGCTCCAAATATCTGGAACAAACTCCCAGAAACCTGCAGGTCCGCTGCAACTCTTACTACTTTTAAATCCAGGCTGAAGACTTTTCTTTTTGTCGCTGATTTTAATTGAACTATTCATATCTTAGACTGCACTGTAACTTTTATCCATGTATTTTTTCTTTTAATGTTTATTTTATTAGCTTTTCTTTTTAATGACTGATTTTAAATGCCATTTTCTTAATGCCTTTCATTTTTTGTAAAGCACTTTGAATTGCCTTGTGTTGAAAAGTGCAATATAAATAAACTTGCCTTGCCTTACAATTCCCAGTAGAGACGTGCCATAGAACATGTTGCGAAACACACAATAGCCAGCATGTGTAGTTCTGGGGGGGGGGGGCTGGGCCCGTCCAATTCCAGTTTTGGATAGTCTGTCGTGGTTCCATTCCATTTCAAAGAGCTGTTGACGCTCGGCGTAACCGTGTCGCACTGCCACTCCATCATCCAATCACAGGGCTTGAGGACTAATCACGGGGTTTGTAAAGCAAGGCGGATGTTGTAGTCCCAAACGATAGCTGGGGATTCTGGGCAGTGTAGTGTCTTCGGAAACTCTGTAGTGTCTAAACTCCGAAAAAACTATTTGTTTCTCCGAATGGAAGATTAAAAACACAAAAGCATTGTACACAATTCAAACCAATCAATATTGTGTAATCAAAGATAAACTGATGTTTTTTAGTGGACGAGTAATGCAGATATCACTGTGTAATCATTTGACAGTGAGGGGAATACATCCGGTGTTACGATGTGTGAAGCAGGTAGGACCCAAATGCAGATTAACGTCAAATTCCTTTATTTCAAGGCTAAAATTACAATGACAGAACAGAACACTCACCGAGGACAAGCCAATACACAAGACGAACCGACAAAGACAGACAGAAAAACCAGAACTTAAATACACACAAGACTAATCACACAAACAAGACACAGGTGAGGAGGGAGGAGAACACACAGGGGCCACAGGTGAACACAATTGGGTAATCAGACACACCAGGGAAACTAACGACAGGAGGAAAAACACAGGGAAAAGGACCAGACAATAACCCAGGAGGAAAACATGACAGAGAGAACAGCAAAAACACCCAAACCTAGACATAGAAATGTGACATGACATGAGAATCGTGACATCCGGTTTTATTATGAAAACTTCGAGACCGGAAAAACTGTTTTCACCCAAGCCCCCAGGAAGTGCGATGAGAATATTCGTTGTGGCCAAACGGCGGTACTGCACTTCCGTTAGGTTGCTGGGCCCAGAAACACTTTTACCCATTGACTTACATTGGGAAAGAGTGGTCTGTAAATCGTTGGATAATTTTTTTTAAACTAAATAAACTAAATAAACTACCCAGTATGAACGTTTGTATAGCCCTTATTAAAAACATTCGGTCCTCAAGTTGTAAAATCTGCTAATAACGTTATTCTGAGAGTTATTTCCCTCGGCATTATGAATGCGCATCTAACCCACGGGACCGCGCCGCCCGGCACGTTCATGTTACGTGTTCAGTACTACTGTACATGCGCTTTACCTTTACCCAGGGGCGGTTCTAGGGGGGGCCAGGGCCCCCCTAACACTGACCTCTGACCCCCCTGTGGCCCCCCTAACAATGAAAAGTTATTTTATTTATTTTTTTAAATGTATATTTTCTGGTACTCGGTTTGCCAAAAACCGCAGGATTTTGTTGCTGTAATGTGAGATTGTGCAGACACCCTTATGTAAAGTAGAGATGTAACTGTTCATTGCCTTTATTTTTATATAAATATGGTGTTAGTGCAAACATTGCACTATAACTTAAGCTGAAGCTAACAGTAATAACTATAAGATCTATCTGAAATAAATAAGTGTACTGAAACAAATACCAATAACTGTATTGCATTGTTTTCTTATGCGCATTTACTTCATACTGTCTAGTTCTCTCTTTCGTCCTGCATTTATTGTGCCCCCCTCAGAAAATAACTGGCCCCCCAGTGGCCCCCCCAGTCAAATTGGTCTAGAATCGCCACTGCCTTTACCCATGGATGCACAATAAGAACGGACCCATATCGCCTTACTGCTAGCCCACGGAGCTGTAATAATGGATATATTGCACATGTTTGCTGTAATTCATTATTTGTAAAATATTATACTACACATCATTGGCTGTATGATGTAAATCTTGTACCGTAAATGTTACCGACGTAGATTAACGTCCCTGTAGCTTCTTATTGCACTAAGGAGCTTATTGCACTGTATATATATGTATATATATATATATATATATATATGTGTATATGTATGTATATATGTGTATCAGTGGCGAACCGTCAGGGCCTTCAAGGTATTCAGAGAATACCCTGGAATACTCAGATAAAACAAACAAAAAATCGATTTAATTATAAAAATAAAATGTATATAAAATGAATAAATGAGGGGGGGTGCGGCGGCGGGGGTGTGTGTGTGTCTACAGAAGGTCCAGTTGTGATAGACACAGTTCGCCACTGGTATGTATACAGTATTTATATATATATATATATATATGTATGTATATATATATATATATACAGTATATATGTGTGTATATGTATATATATATATACATACATATATATTTTGTATATATTACCAAGTGGTTTCATGTACAACCCACACAAGTTACCATGCTGTCATGAACGAGCGGCGCTGTTACGTGTACAAATTGACGTGCTTACGGCCCGTCCACACAGCGGCGTGCGTTGAAGCTTGCCCGCGGGCGTGTCTGAAACTCGACCAACAACCAATCACATGAATCTCCCGCCCCTGACACACAAGCAGCGGTTTGATTGGCTAGAGCAGGGGTGGCCAACCAGTCAGAGGTTAAGAGCCACATTTTTTCTATGTTACTGCAAAGAGCCACATCAAACACAGTCACTGATACCGCTTGTTTCAGTTTTTTGTTTTCTGGAGACAAGATTTCAACCACGTCACTGATGCATTTTTGTGGCATTGGGATATATATATTTTAAATCCTCTGGAGCAGAGAGAGGAGCTGTGGATTATTGTTATTGATTAATGCATCAGTGTTTCTTAGGGTCAAAAACACTAAACTCATAACTTAAAATGAAAGCGTTTAGTTTATTTAATAAAAGAGCACATGTTCAATGTGAAAAGTGACAGTAGTTATAGATTATTTGCAATTTGGTGCTATATATATATATTTAAAAAAAAATGATATATAGTATAAACACCTTGAATTTCAAGGGGGGGCGCGGGGCTCCGTTGGCGGGGCTCCGTTGGCGGGGCGCAGCGCCCCTCCAAGACAATGGTAGGGGAAACACTGGATGTTTAATCAACGATTAACTGAAATTGGTTCACTGCATCGCAGGTATTATTGTGATTGGCTCTTGGGCCACATCAAAATTAGACGCGCTGTCATCCTCTCATACTGACACCTGACACCACACATACACAAGTAGGGAGAGCCAGGACGAAAGTAACACGGGACGAAAGTAACACGGGCCGAAAGTAACGGAGCGATTTTATCCGAGCCCAAACAACTTTGACCGGCCAAATTACGTCAGAATTATCAGCATTCAATACTTAACAGACCTACTAAATTAGCTAGTGTTGTCACGATACCAACATTTTGCTTTCGATACCAAGTCAAGAATTGCGATTCCGATTATTTTTCGATACTTTTCTTAAAAAAAGGGAAACAGTCTTAAATGTAATTATTGTGCTTTATTTCACACCAGAACACAAACTGTTAAAAAATGAGAACAATAAATAAAATAAATGACAAGAATTCGTATTAAATTAAATTAATACATTTCTTACAGACAGGCCTCGTGGTGTCCGTATTGCCCTCACTGTCAGAGATATAGTTAAAATACTTCCAAATTTAGCTTCTGGCGTCTTTTTTGTCAACAAGCCGAGGAGCAGCGGCAGTTGCACTCCCACTTGCAGCCATGCTTCTCGTTTTCTCACATGCTCTGGCAGCTAGCGCGTGCACGAGAGAGGGGAGGCACTTGAGCGTGCTTGAGAGGGGCGGGACTGCAGGCACGGCTGCAGTGCAGGGACACACACTGAACACACACGGCTCTTATTAAAACGGTACTTTTCCCCGTCATTCTTAAAGTACCGATACTAATGAAACGGAGGAATCGTAACGTTTTTAATGGCAGGGTATCGCGGTACCTTTCAAGTATCGGTACACCGTGCAACACTAGTCAGGAGTCAGTGTCTCTCCCCCAAACTCACACATATACAATTCGATATGAACTGAAGAGCCGCATGAAACTAGGCAAAGAGCCGCATGCGGTTCGAGAGCCGCATGCGGTTCGAGAGCCGCGGGTTGGCCACCCCTGGGCTAGAGCTTGTACTGGCATATGATTCGATTGGCTGACGCTTCTGCGGAGGCTTCAAAAGTTGAACATTGCTCAACTTTTGCAGCGAGCCACGCCAGCAAAGCTCCGCGTTGCTTCCCACAATGCAGTTCGGCGAAAAGTGACATCACCCCATTCAAAGTGAATGGTGAAGCTTTCAACGCACGCCGCTGTGTGGACGGGCCGTTAATGTGAACGAGCATTTTGGGGGGCGTGGTTAAAGTTGAGCATGCTGTATGGGCGCACATAGCCTACGGGTACTTCTCAGGCATGACGGGTAATCTGTGACATTTCGCTCTTTCAAAAGTTGGGCCATTTTATCTTCATGCACCAATGAGCAACTCTCATAGGAATGAATGAGGCCCCGCCTTCCACTCTGTATCCAGTTCTTATTATACATCCATGTTTTCACCCCGTGAGGGTTGACGCTAACTTTACATGGAAGCTGCTGCATATACACGTTATCCTGGCGAGACCTCAAATCATCTTCGTAATATCTATCAAACTATAGATCCTACACATCCACTGGACGTGGATTCTAAGAGTACAATATACACTTCTCGCTAGAAATCGAATCAAAAAGCATTTTAATGGCCAAACTATTCCACAATTTTCCAGAGAGGGTTATTTGTGAATAAACGTCCCTCCGGAGCATTTGCAATCAAGACAACTAGAGCACCTCTAGTGGTCGTGTAAGAAACAACATACACTTTAAAACGTGTCTCTGGGTCGTAATAAGGGCTTGAACAATCAGCCTATATGGTCGTTTTTTGTAGGAGGACAGGCTGTTACATACCTAATGAGAAGTTTCATGTAGGATGCTAAGGTGCAAATGGTCACTGGAACCTTTGTTGGTTTTTCCTAATTCTGGCTTTACTTTTTTTAATACACACATACTTAAAAGAAGGATACAAGAAATTAGCTACACTCCATGTGCCGAGCATTTTAACAGTCTGGGTGAACTCCTTACTATCTAGTAAGGAGACTTGGCCTAGGAGTGATGATGGAAAGGTTGAAGAGCAAAGTTTGACCTCCTCCCTTATCGAGGAGGTTTGGTGATCCTGATCTTAGAGTTACAAATGATTTAAAGAAGGTGGAATTGGTTGATTATTAACAATAAATTAATTGACAGTGTAATTGGTAGGTGCAATCAATAACTCTGTTTAGTCTCTGTTGAATAAATTGACAGACATTACAAGTTTCCTTCAAGATAGCCTACTTGCACAGTAGATTATATTTACCTGTATATGATTGATAACCATGCACCTCATTTTCAAAGTTATTAACAAGTGCCATTCTATATAAGTAGCACTGTTGGTTTGAATCTAATTACCAAGCTAACAAGCAATTATTTCCTCTGCATAAAGAGCTGTTAAGCCTCTTTAGAGTCCCTGTATTTCAAAGGAAAATGTATTTTCTTAGACCTTTGTCACTAGGAGTAATAATGTGTACTAGGATGTTTCATGACTACGGCACCAGTGGCAAACAGAAAGATAAACAAACTGAAATTGTGCACTAGCTTGAAATAGCCACTCAACTCAATGATTGCGGGAAAATGGCAGTATTTAAAGTCAAACTGTGTGCCTTCCTGGCCAAGTCTCAGCAATCATAAAAAGATTCTGACCAGTCGACAGAAAATAGTGAGATACATTTCCTGTAGGTTGTTTTATAGAGGGGTTATTTACAACCTACTGAGGCCGTTTCAAAGTGTTTTAAATTCAAAAATAACCCAAAATATATAATAATAACATAATAAATGAGCATACGAAATATTGTGAAAAAGGCAGTACTACTGACAAATACAAAGTGCTTCCCACAAAATACATTATAAGAATGAATGTAAAAGAGACTATTCAAGAAAAACATGTACTACTGTAATACAAAACCTGATAATAAGATTGGATCACATGTATGTTGTTGAATTAGTTAACTGGCTCAT
>NC_047509.1:17539609-17604609 GCF_902827115.2 Pseudochaenichthys georgianus
CATGTGTTCTATATTTATCTTGCTTTATGATTTATTAATAGTCTCCCCAGTATGCGCATTACTACAAATACAGTGGATGCAGAGCACCACATTCAGCATCTGGCTAGGAAGGGAGTATGCGAGCTGAGCAATAATTTGTCAACTCAGCAGCTTTCTGCTGTAACATCATGCACGTCTGGGATGATCCAGGGTTTCAGGTTAGCTCGCTACGCAAACTACTCTCTGACTCAGCACTTGAGTGACCCACCTATCCTATACATTGATAGCACAATTCAGCAAGTGTTTGAATCAGTGTTTAAATTGTGCGAGAAATCTCATCACTTTTTCTCTTTTTTGCTTCCTAGTATGAATACTTCAATGCGGTGTTGATCAATGAAGTTGACGAGGAGGGGAACAGCGTTGAGCTTGGAGGAGAATTCCTCCTGCAGCCCAATGACCACTTTAACAACCTGTCAGTCAACCTGAGTCTCAGCACGGTCCAGGTGCCCACCAACATGTACAACAAAGGTATGTTGACTACCTCCAATTTATCTCACAGAGTCACTCTCGTTTTATGTCCCTGGATGTGCCCTGAGGTCCTCTTCAGCTGGCTTTTTAAATATCCCTAAAGTCCCCCAAAATAAAATTGGTGAGTCCGCTTTTATCCATTGCGCTCCCAAACTGTGGAACACCCTACCAGGAAACATCAGAGAGGCCAACTCAGTGGACATTTATAAACGACAGCTAAAGACACATCTTTTTAGATTTTTATTAGCAACCCCCCACTTTTAAATGTCCTTTTAGTCTTTATTATTTACCTACCTTTATATTCTTTTATTCTTTTATTTCTATTTCTGTTGTACCTATATGTTCACTTTGTTTTATGGGGTTTTATATTATATTTTATATTGTTTCATCGACTCAGTTGTCTTATGTGTCAGAGAGAAACCATTATTTATTTTATTTTATTTTAATTGTATTATCATACATTTTACCTCCTTGTGTCTATTAACCTGATAACATTTTATACTTTGCTGCATGTACCTTTTAAAGTTCTTAACAAAGAGTTCTTAATCTGAGGGAAATTTCTTGTTGTTTGTTTTTAACTGGTGATGTGTCATTTTGTGACATCTATCAATATGTGTGTACCTCCACCATTAAACATATTCATATTCTGCACATTTCTTATTCTATCTACATACATAAGAGTATAATTCATATGTATAATATCAGTTAAAATAAGTGCTTCAACATAGTTAACATTGCAGGAAAGCAATATATTAGACGTTAAGTACTTTGTCAGGCTTAATATTTATCTGTAGATAGATACCCCCAAAGTTTTTTTCTTATTTAAAAGAAGACCTTAATCTGTTATTTAATGTTTAAATAAAGGTTAATTCGTTTTTCTGTTTTGCACCTCCTCCTATTAATATCTTTGTACATCCTGCACTAAACTGTTTTATTGTAGAGATCACTTTTAGTATCTTCTTGATTTTTTATATTCTATATTTCTATCACAGACCTTCTACTTTCCCCCTATGAAAGTATGTACTCTTCATATTTGTATTCAACTATTCAATTAATATTTGATGAAAAAAATATTAAGAGTACATTATTGTGTTTATGTGTTATATTATAACACATACAAACAATAATTCAATAACGTGCTTTAACCACTAGGCGGTGCACACAAGGTACACACAGCCATAATAACTTTGTATTATTAGTGTAGGACACGTTTTATTCATGCTTTCACATAATTTTACAGCATATTTCTATACTATTTCAGACTCAGTATTTACATTCTTACATTAAAAGAAAATCAGTAATATCTTTAAAAACTACAGTCCTTTTATATCAGCTGTGCACCGTTATGGTGTAAATATAACCTATCTGTGAATTAGATCAAATGTAAAAGTCAGCCGAATTAGTGTTGATACTGCAAGGAGACGTATTGTGTGAAGAGAAATTGAAGATGTTGTTTAATTGTTGAATATATTTATGATCCACGTCAAGTATTCAGTTTCGGCAGCATTTTCTCAGTTTTTCCAAAGGTCTTCTCATCAGGGCTCTATAAATAAAGAACTACGGCAGATCTGTAATATACAATGCAGCCGAACCGTGTATTACAATGCCGTTATGTGATGACTTTCAAAGAGAAAAGCAAGAACACTCGGAATTAAGTATTATTTTATTCTTTTAAAATGTTTTCCGGATTTCATATCATATAAACACCAAATCCCAGCATGCATTGCGGCTACAACATCCAATAAGCGAGCTTAAAACCATAGCTGAGGATCTTGGGTAATCGCTCGAAATGCCTACGTCTGTTTCCGGTTATTTTTATTTTGAAATTCAGTTCCTGACGGACGCCAAAAAAGCCCGAGATTATGGAATTAAACCAATAAATAAAAGCAAGGATAATTGAGTGTTATTGGTGAGTAAATAACAGTGTGTTATTTTGAAAAGAATAACAAATTAGAAGGAAAAAAAGACTTAAAAAATACAGATTTCAGTATCCTGAGGCTCTGAGCCCCATTTATTTTCCTCACAGACGGCAACAAAAGTCCGAAATTATACGATTTCAAATAAAAGCAATAACTGTGGCTTGATTTTGAGTAAGAACATGTTTTTATGAACCACACAGCTTCCGGTCTTCCTCGACCCGACCGGAGAAAAAGACGTGCTGCAGGCAGTAGAAATACATTGCTTTTAAAATCGTGCTGTGCAACACGAAAAAAAGGGGCAATTCGTGTTGGTGAACACGAAATGCCGTGAGACTGGGTTGGACCATAACCTATCATGTACATCTTAGCCTCCCACGACCAGATATTTTTGGATGTATCCGGAAGAGGATTTGAGTTCATTAACTGTAACTCTTTGGATCATCCCTGCCACACACTGACTTAATTAGCAGTAAAATAATTAGACATTCTGCTAATTTACCATCCACTCAAGTCCAACCCATGAAGTCATGGCTTAGTACAATGCTCAGTGGACAGAGTGAATGTCATGTCGGCTTAAGCCAAGCTACCAAAGGTGAATAAATTGTATGGAGGGAGAGGAAACGAGGGATAAAGCAAATGAGATAGAAAGTAGGTTAAGTCAGACTGATGGAAGGTCTGAGCAACAGATTAATACAGCTAGGTGGAAAAAAGGGAGAAAGCAAGTGAGAGCGACAGGAGGAGAGTGAATGAAATGGAAAGGAATTTAATGAAAGGGCTAGGAGAGCGAAGCTGGCAGGCCGATTCAGGGAGAGGAAGAGTCATTTTGATTTGATTCACAGGCAAATTAGTAGAATTGAACACACACACACACACACTGAAAAAACGTAAGAGTTTTAGATCTCCAGGCTTTGTTAACTGATAGTGATAATATGGATGGTGTTGGCTGAGACTGCAGGGAGTGCAGTGCCTTGGTGGGCGAAGCATCACGGTTCTGCAAATGAGACTAAGAAAATCTAGGCATGGGGGGGTGGGAACATTTTTCAACATACTTTTTAATTGTTTTTTACTTCGGTATTAATCTGCAATTTCTGTTGTATCTATTCATACAGTAGTTGTGAACAAAGAACCTTTGTATTCCTCTTCTGTATTTTTTTGTATTTGTATGTGTGGTACATATTTTTTTCTTGCCACGACTGTTTAATATGATGAGAAGAATTATGATCCAGTTAAACCAGTTGTAGAAAAAACCTCTACGGGTTTGAAAGCTTAACAGATGGCAAACGCTGCAAATTAACCTTTTATAACATGAACAAGATTTTGAGAATGAGGGCTGTGTTCTTATATCAGTGCTGCTCTTTTCAGATTACATCCGACTATATTTCTGAACCCCCCTCCTGCACATATAACAAGTCACTGTCGTCTGAACCTGTTTTTTTATGCGGCTGAGGAGCTGGCTGCAGCTTGTGTACATCATAAATGGTTTGATGGCAGCCATGATGTATCAGGGGTTGAGTCCATGATAGCAGAGAGCTTCATGCCCCCGGAGATTAATCGCAGGAGAAACACACCACATCGAGCATCCATCTTCCAAACTCCCATTGCAACCAAAACACAACATAGACCATCATGCTTTATGAGGCTACATGACAGGAACATGTACCATGTACGCAGTGAAGCCATGCACACATTTCCAGCATGTCGATACACTCTAATGTCCATTTATACCTTTATACTCTCTGAGATGGAGTAGTGTTCACATTCCTGTGAGCATGTGCACTCATCACTTGTCACTACTCCCTCGTTTCTACTCTTGCTCTCTCCTAACCCTTGTAAAGCTATTAAAGCAAAGTCAATTCGATCTGATCACTCTGACTGTTGCAGTGGGAAACCTACACAGTTCTACTTTTAAACATTGAGCACGTGTGATTATGAAAAATCATGTGCGCTCCTTTGATCAGATCGAATTAAGGAGAGCATTAGTTGAGATGAATATAAATGACAGCTTAGGGGGAAAGTAGAGCCCATACTCCCGCCTCATCATGACGAGTTCAGTTGCAATAGAGACTCAAACTGCACCAGAAGTGACTGTATTGTTGTGTAAATGGAGCCTGGATCCAATCCAGCCTCCTCTCCACTCCATAGAGGTGGATGGGTGTTTACTATCAAGAGAGGGCTTTAGTGTACTAGCATCCAGAGGACTAATTCAATCATGGCTTATTGGCATGATTGTTGACAGCAGAACAATGTTGCCAGCATAGAAGATGATGGGAAATCTGTTATCTGCTTTTCTCTCTCTGTGTCCATTAGGTACTTGTCTGTGTGACTGTCCCTCAGTAATGTTCTGCCTGCCTTTCTGTCTGCCTTCCTGGCTTTCCTTTTTATCTCTCTCTCTCTCTCTCTCTACGTTCTTTTGTATATTCCTCCTATTGTATGATTGTGTCTGTCTGTCTGCTCATCCTTTTTCTCCTTCTATATTTTCCCGCTTCTGATCCAGGAAAAATTGTGGTAGTAAGCAGCTGTAATAGGCTTCTCTGGCAAGCCAGTTCATTCTTGACTACTCTTGCAACCCGTACATTGAAAATGGGTTCCAATGATTGGATATACTCCACTACTGATATATCACAATCAGTTTGGATAGAATTGTAAGCAAACGCTATATCATGTATTATCTGTTTTAGTTTTATTGTGATTGAATATAGCTGCTGCCTCGTCAAGTTGTGTGAAATAATGAAACTGAGTGACCAGAGCTGCAGACAAGAGCTAGGGAAAATCAACAATAGAAAACTGTTTAAATGAAGTCCAGCCTTATTATGGTTTTCCATTTATGCAGCTTTTTCGCTTTAGCTGTCTAGTTTGCAAGCTATGTGTGGCAGAGAGTTCTTCAAGTTCAATGGTGGGTGTAAACAAAATACTAAGCCAAAGTAAAAGGTAGGGCAGTCTGAGCAGCAAACACAAAGACAGAATTCAGTATAGTCTCACAGTAAGTGTACATGAATATGAGTATTTTTATATCCAAACAAAGATAAGTAAGATTCAGGTCTTCACGCTATTATTAATCTGCATGTGACTGCATTTTGCCTTTGTAGGGCAGAATAGCCTAACATTTCTTCCATTTTCCATTCTCTTTTATCTCTATAATAATTTTTTCTTCACTCTCATCTTTTCACTCTGTTTTACTGCAAACATTTTTCCCTGTTTCTCTATGTAATGAATAGGCCCTGATAGTGATCTTCAGAGGTGCAGTGTATGATACGATATGAGTAGTTGAGCAGGCACCAGAGAATATCTTCCAACCTCCTGGACTGTAGAACAATAATAAGCTTTTTACTGAAATGCTGTTTTATTTACTCTCCATACTTCTTCATCTCTTTTTCTTGTTCCCTTTAATCCTTAGACTCTGCAATCGTTAACGGGGTGTTCTGGTCCGAGGCCTTGAATAAAGTGTTTGTTGATAACTTTGAGAGAGACCCATCACTCATCTGGCAGTACTTTGGCAGTGCCAAAGGCTTTTTCAGGCAGTACCCAGGTAAGTGTGTTTGTAATGATAAAGCAATGTAAGGTAGTGGCTATTGAATTTGAGTGTATGTATGTTTGTAATTAAGTTGCTGTCTTTCCATAGCAGAAATACATGTGGACAGGATTGTTCAGTCACTAACAGCTAGAGACTTGAGGCTAGCGGAGTGACAGTAAAGGAGTAGAGGGGAGAGTAGAGAGAATGACAGAGAGATAGGTGAGAGAGTTTATAGAGATTAGAGTGGGTGAAGATGAATAACATTAATATCTTAAGGTGAAGTGGAAAGAATAAGAACAGGGGTAGCATAATAATGAAAAGTAGCCTATTGAATGTACTTGGTGAATATTTTTAATATTCTGTGTAGCACACAATATTAGAAAACAAATGGAAAGGCTTATTTTGTTATCTTTTGACCTCTTGAAACTGCATATGAATGTTTTGAATTATGCCTTTTTATATAACACTTCCCATTCTATGTCTGACATATATATTCTTTGCAGCTCTGGCTATCAAAAGGCTTCCTCTCAGTCCATTGTTAGTTTCCTGACCTGGAAGCCTCCAAAGTCACTGCTGCATAAAGACTCTACATTCTTTCTATTCTATCCCCTAAAGTTCCCCATAATGAAACGACGTGAACAATTCTGTGTGCAATTTTGACACAGGAAGATTTTCGAGAGAGGGATGTTGCTGTTGAATTTTTCAGTGTATTTATTGAAGCTCTCTCAGCACTACATTCACCTCCATTGTACTGGAAGGACATCTGAAATCTTTATCTGCATGGCCACAACACACTAGAAGTAATTGAGAAAATATGTTTGGTTTTTTCAAATCTGGCAAACAACATCTCTATAAATAGCATGAAATGAGAAGAGTTAGTTGTATAAAATGTATGTCGTGTGATTGGGCAGAGAGCCTTTAGGTCTCAAAGAACCGTCTCTCAGGCCACCATATTTCTCTTTCAGCCAAGTTTGTTTTCCTGTGTGACAAATGATGCAACTCTAGCAATATTGCAGTTCATCATTCATCTTTTGACTTGTGATGCTGACTCTGTCTCTTCAAGGGATCAAGTGGAAGCCGGATGAACACGGGGTGATAGCTTTTGACTGTCGAAACCGGAAGTGGTACATCCAGGCTGCCACCTCTCCAAAGAATGTTGTTATCCTGGTGGATGTCAGTGGCAGCATGAAAGGACTCCGGCTGACCATCGCCAGGCAGACGGTGTCCTCCATACTGGACACTCTTGGAGACGACGACTTTTTTAACATCATTGCTGTAAGTCAACGCAGCTGCAACATAAACGACTTCTCACACACATGCACACAGGCCAATATCCGCTCCTCCTCAGATCAGAGGAAATGCTGGAACGAATCAGCTTTCTATCTTGTCACGCTCATAACCAATTAGCAGTAAGCTGAATGAAGATTTGAATTGCAAAAGAGACAGTTGTGATTGGGTCCTGCCTTAGGCACCGAAACCATTGTTATCACATCTCAGTCTGATGAAACTCAATGTGTGTGTGTGTGTGCGACATCACATCAAAACGTAGCTAGTCGCTTTGCCAGCCTCCATTATTTTTCCCCACAGAACAAAGTCTTCATTATCATTTGTTATCCTAATCATGTTATTTTGAAAATTATTCTTTTGAAAAATAACGGAAAAGAGGATTTAGACAATCAGGCAGAAACATATTGTTTTTCCCCGAACACTCTTTAAAAGGATGTGTCATTTTGACTAATCTGTTTCTTTCTTGTTTTGATTCCTGCTACGTTTTCTGTGTTACCGTCTTCTCCTACAGAAGACACAAATGTAAAAGTTATTATGTTTTTTTAGAAAAGTCTATATATTGTGGTGAGAGTTGTTTCATGTTGCACTGTATACAGACACAAAGACAGATATTCACAGATGAATATGCACATACACACTTGAGGGTAATATTGCTGGCTGTGGAAGAACACACTTCTATTCTCTTTCTCGGTCTTTGAAGTCTAATTCATACTCATGCATTAAATGATGAGTGTTATCACAGTATTGCAGGCATTGGGTATATTGTGTACAGAACAGTGTGTGCATGTGTGTGCGGTTTCCATCAAGATGAGTGAAGTTTCTAACATCAGTTTGCATTTGAAACATAAAATTAGATATATCTGTAAGTACAGCACATGTAAATCGACAAAAAACTGTAACTTTAATTATTACTTTTGTTTCCTACAGTACAATGAGGAATTGCATTATGTGGAGTCGTGCCTAAATGGAACATTGGTCCAAGCAGATGTCCCCAACAAAGATGTGAGTCTTTCTCTCCTCTTCTTCTATTGTTTTCTCCTGTTACTGTCTTTCGGAAATCAGCTATTACTTCTATAATAATACAAACACAATGTCAATGGTAAATGAATGTAAACTGAACAGAATTCAGTACGACTTGTGCGTCTCGCATATGGTATGCAATCACGGTGTTATTTACATTTATATTGAGCATGTGTGTGAGTGAGAGTGTGTGTGCGACCTGTTAATCAGCCTGTTTATGAACTGGGTGGTGATGCTGCGAAAGTGATTTCCAGATGGCAGGAGAGAGAGATTAGTGACTGAACTGAGTGACTTGTGTCCTTAAAGGGGAACTCCCATTATTTTTGAAGTCTGTTTACAAGTTTAAAGGTGAAACATGATTTATAAAGCTCTGCAACATCTGATAAATAGCCTCATTATGAGTGATCACTTGAGGTAACACTTCTTCAATCTGAAGTTTGAAAATGAAATACATCTTGGCATTTGGAGTGCACACTCCTCTTCTCTTGAGGCTTGGTAATGTAGAGCCAGTTTTTCGACAAGGTAGAATAATATGTCGAATAGAAAATAAGATATTTCAAGTATGTTTCAAAGCTTATCAGTGGAAGACTCTTTTCATTATGGTTAGACTTTTTCCTAAGGCAGTTAATGGTATAGATATTATGTGGTATGGGGAATGTTTGTATGTCTAACTGTGTTTATGGTTATGTACACCATCACAGCAGTTACAATACTTTTTTATTAGGATAGCAAGAGGAGAATCCTTCAGTTAATGTGACATGATTCCCTTCTTCATCGCTAAGCTCTGCTCCTTTCTTTATCGGCTCTGCCTGCACGTTCCCACTTATAATTCCATCTCATCCAAATTCTTTAAAATTCCATTTAAAGATACAATCTATGAATATAATTAAATGCAATGACCCCTGTTGCTTTTAGCCCAGGCCTAACCTTTGGGATACAGCTTGCGCTTGGAATCCTTTCCATGTGTGTTTTTTAATCTGTGTGCCTATTGGTGTTTTAGGTTGATTTCTGTTTATTTCATTGCACACATGCATATGGATTAGCATTTTGTGCTTAATTCCAGATGGTAGTGGTTAATGTAGTGTGAGTCAGCCAGCCAAGAGGGGAAGGCAGTCTGTGCTAGTAGATAAAGCTAATGTCATTTACTTCAGCTGGGGGCAGTCGGTGACTATCACACTGGAGACTTAACCTTACTGACATGTGTTTCCAAAATGTTTTATTTCATACCCAAAGTTCAACCAGGTCATAAATACCTGTTGTCAAGATTTCATGGGCACACATTCCCCTATTACCAGATATAAAAAGCATCTGAAGAAGTGCAATCCATCCTGTCTGATTAGAACTCACATCCACATTAGCTCCTGGCTAATTAAAGCCTTAAGGTAAACACATGTGATTTTCACCATTATCTCTATTTAACAGTCGTGGGCTTAGACTCAGAGCAGTCCTCTGAAATGCAGCTGAAGGACTGCTAAACTGTTTGCTCTAATCTGCCAATATGTAACAGATTACGGATGCAGAAACTAACTAAATAAAGTCAGCACATCCAGAAAGAATAAAGGATTCGTTTGCAGCTCAAACAGCATCAACAAAGTTTATGTAAGAACATACTGAAACGGCTTCAATTTTTTTGTAGACATCGGCATATACGACCATAATCGTAATCTTTCAACTGCATTTCAATGACGATATGCCCCTTTAACTGCAGTACCTTATGAATGTTTGATAATGTCTAATGTGTCCTCCAGAGAAAACTCACAATTTTTTCTCAGGAAAACCACCACTTTTTTTTCATGCATTTATCAGAATTGCACCTGCCCCTTTGTTGAGATAAGTATTGCGATTGAAATCAAAAGCTTAGGCTTCTGCAAGTTGCAATTGAAGATATGTCAGTTCATTCATGTATATGCCCCTGTGGCCAGGCTTTATTAAGCTGACTGCTCTGATCATTTCTGAACATAAAAGGTGTCTGAAGCATTCAAGGGTTTGATGTTATATATACATTTCAGAGCCTTGTGGTTCCGCATAAAAGGTTGGGCCTTTTCAGCACTGCACGCATGCAAAGACACACACACACACACACACACACACACACACACACACACACACACACACACACACACACACACACACACACACACACACACACACACACACACACACACACACACACACACACACACACACACACACACACACACACACACACACACACACACACACACACACACACACACACACACACACACACACACGTTTTGTCTTTGTCATGTTGAGGTGTTGTCAGGGACGCTAAAGGTTGTTTTTGTGCACATTTATTTGTGTCTTGCTGGTGCTACTGTAGGTGCTGGTGTGTATTGTTTGTCTGTCATGAGTATGTTTGCTCCCAAGTGGGAAAGCTAGAAAATGGCCTTATGCTGCTTGGGCTCCCTACTGTGCGTTGAGAGACTGTTCTCCTCCCCTCAGTAAGGAGCAGAAGGCTGGAGGGGATGGATGTATTGTAGAGTGATTGAAGGGAAAGGTGTAGAAAAACAAGACTCTGGGAAGATGATGGTGTAGGTGGGGTGTAAGTCTAAGGGTTTCTATGCACAACATTTTTATTGCGATTAGAAATTGACATACTGTATGTAACAGGGATGCTTATTTCCATAGGTGGAAATATGTTCAGGTAGTTGGAGAGCCAGAGTCAACAGGAACTGATCCAAATGCCAACAATTGGATCTTAACCCCCTATAAATAGATTTAATTGGATAATGGGCTGTGTCCATCTGACCATGTGTGTTTGTGTGTGTGTTTGAGAGTGGGTGTTGCCTCCCGGCTGTGGCAAATAATGAGACATGCACATGAGACCTGTTAGGTTGCTGACAACATTAAGTTCATCATTTATTGCCAGAGAGATAATGTATCCTTTGTGGCATAATCCCACAAGTGCACACACTTCCAAACACACTAAACCAGATTTAACAGGAGGTGTGAGCGAAGCAGGTCATATTAGCTCTTTAAGTATGTGGCTTTTTACTCCAAGATAATGTGACAGTTTGCCGCAAAAAGTCTCTTAGGGCTAAGTTAAAGAGGGTGTTCGAGCAATATTACAATCTTTGTTCCCACACAAATCAAGCTAAGCGAAATATAAGTTTTATCTGTGTTATGAGCAAATTCAATCAGTATGATGACCTCCAATTCTGTTTCATTCTATGTATATCACCCTGCACTGCCTTCTCGTCGCCATGGTCTTAATGTTTCCTTCCCAAACTGTACTTTCCCAGCATTTCCGGGAACACCTCCAAAAGCTGTTCGCAAAAGGCATTGGTATGTTAGACATAGCCCTGACTGAGGCCTTCAATCTCCTTGGTGACGTAAGTAAAACACTCATGCATTACCACACACACACACACACACACACACACACACACACACACACACACACACACACACACACACACACACACACACACACACACACACACACACACACACACACACACACACACACACACACACACACACACACACACACACACACACACACACACACACACACACACACACACACACACAGTCATACAGAAGAGAAGGTGTCGAGCACAAAATGAATTAGCGCACTTTAATTAATAGCTTAATCAATAGAATCATGCAAACATCAAGTAAACAAGGCACGTGATGAGTCAGATTAGTGGTTTTACAACTCATTATGAACAACCAATTAATCAAACACACACGCACACAAACACTTACCTTCTAAATGCTCATATTTCAAAAACATCTATCCTTCTAAGTGTATATTATAATACCCAATATCTTTGTTGCCCTCCGTAATTTTGAGAAATAATGCACTCCCAGGGTTGATGTCTTTTTAGCTTGTATGCATGGAGAAAACATGTTATTATTACATTAGCTTTTATAACACAGTTAGGTCTCATTATATCTACAGTATGTATTTCATTTTTTGACCACCTATGTTAATGTCCTTCCCTATCTCTCTTTCGCTCTTCATCACCATCTCTCTCTCTGTTTCAGTTCAATGAGACTGGAAGGGGAAGTGAGTGTAGCCAGGCCATTATGTTGGTGACAGATGGGGCAGTGGACACATATGATGCCATCTTTGCCAAGTACAACTGGCCAGACAGAAAGGTAATGTATTACGCACACAAACACACACATCACATCACATTCTTGTACAATTGGTTCTACTACTAAAATAAAGTGAGATCAGCTTAGTTCAATGTCTTGTTCACAACTTCATGAACCTCTAACCTGTTCTTCCAATGGAGAGCAGTGTACTTATGCCCTCCTGTGGCTATGAATTACTTTTTAAACTGTGAGGGTTGTCTGTCAGAAATGTGGAATTAGAAAGTAGATACATTTGACACCATTTAAAGGGATACCAAAGGTAAAAGTATGTACGGTGTAAAGGTTTACATGGTTGTAACATTGATAACAAATTCTTAAAAAGTATTCTAACTACATCAGAAATACAGTATCGAGAGCGATATTACGCATTACATCTGACCAAAAGGATTGAGAGAGCAGGATCAGTGTTTAAAATGGTTTTGGTCACAATTCAGAGCGTGTTTTTGCCAAGTATTAGTATTTTCCTCAGTTGTTCTACAAAGTTTTAAAAACAGAAGGTATTGAGCTAACCCAGTATGGGGTTCTTTCAGAGACCTTTAAGACAGAGTTAAATATGGCCGTGTCTCTGAGGACTGAGCTTTCTCTCCGCTGTCCTGCAAGGTAATTGGGGTGTACTTCTGACAGGCCATTGCATGAAATGGTGGGAGAGCGAGTCAGGAGATGGAGGGAAGAAAAAGGGTTATTCTTAGGTCATTCTCCATTGTAAAAGAAAGCCTACAGGGTCTTCACCGTTAATAGGTTGAGGATTGAAGTGCCATGCTTAAGGCAATGGTAGATGAACACACGCAAAACACACATTGTGTATACATGCATATGAGCTTCCATTGTCTGATGTGAGCCTTTTAACACATTATTATTTCATTGTAATCTTCATTCTGTTAGCGTATTATGTTTTTGCATTTATATGGGTGCTGATGTGTTACCATAAAGGCTGCATTTGTATTGTCATGTGTTTGTGTGCGTATGCTGTCGAAAATGCTTTCACCCCCCTCCAACCTCACTCCCGCCTCAAGGCTGAACAGCAGTGAGCGGAGAGGGGACAAGGCTGCTAGATAGTTCCATTTAGAAGAAGCCCCGCTGATAATGGAAGTCTTCGGTCTCTGTCACTCTTTCCAGTCGCTCTCTCTCCCCACTGCTGGTTTTTAATGGCTTTCTCCCAAACACCCTTATAGCCTCACCACTGTATAGCATCATACTGAGAATATAGGCATGCTTTGCGAAAACTGTTATTGAATGTCTGCATGCAGATGGCATTTATTACAAAAGACGAAACAAAAGATCATAAAGAAAGCGTTTCAGGGAAAAAGAATGTCTTCTGAAAAGGAAACACTGGAGAACTTGAAATATATTACGTAATGAGATTCTTTTTCATGTTACACCAGTGATTGTTTTCAGAGAGATCAAAAACAATGCTACAAACAGGCAGAGAATATTATTTTTAAGAGCACTGATTACAGAACATATGGGTGACCAAAAGGCTATTTTAATATTATGCAATCTGCATCTACCTTTGACTGAAAAGGGAGTTGTCCACATCTTAAAAGGATAACAAATGCCCAGCTACAGTGCCTTGCAGTTAAGATCAGGAACAAAGTAAATGGAAATGTACTGGAAAATACTGTATATCTTACACACAGCTCAAACTGCTCTAATAAAATCAGTCTAAAAGTATTAGATTGATTTTCAGATTAAAATATTATTATATTACAAACTAAGAGCCTGATTAAAATATGATTAATTCTTGAATCTTTGCCAAGACTGATAAAGTTGGACTTATTTAATAATTTCATGGATCACCTGCTTTTAGCAATAGTAAAACAAAATCAGACTTTAAGATAAGAAGTTAATTAAAACCAAAACACAGATTTAAAAGATGTGTGACATTCAGCCGCTATTAAGAAAAGTATTTTTCAGGGTAATTTCATGAAGTTTTATAGCTTGAATGCCACTGTGGTAAACAACATACAACAACATATATTTCTATAAATCAATATCTACAAAATCCAACACTTTAATCCAAGAATAATTCAAGTGCTTCGGCTCATCCATCAGACAGTGCCTATATATAAACTAAACAATAACCTTTCAGGAATCAGCCCTTTGTACCTTCAGGGTTTGTTTTATTACAAACAGTAGGCATGTCTGGTCCTAGATTGTTGTGTTTTGCTTCAGACCATTAACATAAGAACAATTAGCCACTATCACAATGTTTTAAAATATACATTTAACACACAGTTACGGATATTCATTGATTCATGGTGTTAAAATACACCTAACACAAGTACTTACAGTCTTAATACATTTGTCAACATTTTTGCGACTGTTTTCACTGGAGAATAAATTATTAACTTATTGGGTAAAGTGCTGAATACATAATGTAGGAGCATGAACAAATATATTTTTTAGGGTGTCTGTGTATGCATGGATACACAGATGTGTGCGTCTATGCATTTTTATTCTTGCAATCATGTGTATTTTTATTCCAGCCTATGTAAAATGTGTGCAGTCAAGTAGGATGAAGATTGCATGCTGCGGCTCCAGCCCCAACTAGAGTTTAACTTCAGCTTCCTTAACTCAGCTGTAAACCTCTTTCATATTTAATAACCTGCCGGCTGTAGTTTGATCTCTGTCTTGGCTAACAGTGAAGGAAAACACATAACTATAGACATAAGATCACACTGATACACCTCTTACCCGAAGCCATGTTGTGCATTTCTGTCATTCTGGCAATGAAGTTATTATGAAAATAGAATGATTCTGATCTAGAATCTAGATAACGCGGGTTGCTTTAAGATGACAACTGTACTTATTCACAACTTTTTTCCAGTTGATAATAGAACAAAAATATGCATCCTATAAAAAAATAGCTATCCATGGTTTATCTCTTATGACCACTATTGAATATATAAAGTGTTTACATATTACGCACTGCAGTGACAATCAAATCACATGATTTACTGTTTATGGTATTGCCATTTAGACATAAATTAGTTTTTTTTGCAATTTTCAGGCCCTTCTGTTGGGAGCAGTTATCCAAAAAGAAAAGAAAAATACACACTTGCACCCAAATGTGTGGGCCTGCACACACACACGCACGCACGCACGCGCGCACACACACACACGCGCGCACACACGCACACACACACACACACACACACACACACACACACACACACACACACACACACACACACACACACACACACACACACACACACACACACACACACACACACATACACACACACACACACACACACACACACACACACACACACACACACACACACACACACACAAAAACAGACACATGCAGTCAGGGTGAAGGGAGGCAGTGAAAAATGCAGGCATTGGAGCTATGGCAGCTGTGCCCCCCAGAGGCTTGCATCTGGTCCAATCTGGCAACATGTTCTTCACACATGCATTTACACACACACACACACACACACACACACACACACACACACACACACACACACACACACACACACACACACACACACACACACACACACACACACACACACACACACACACACACACACACACACACACACACACACACACACACACACACACACACACACACACACGCGCACACACACACACACACCTGCCAACTACACTTGCTGCTACAGCCAACTGAACACAGTCGGGCTAAAATTGGTTTGGCAGAAGAGAGTTTAGAAGACTCTGGATTGGCTTTCTAATATCAAAATATTGACTTTGTGTTGAACCATTTGCATTAATTAGAATGGCTGTTTCTTTAAGCACTTATCTTGTTTTGAAGCTTGTATCTGTACATCCTTGATTGCTTAGTTTCGGGAGTTGATCAAACTTTGTTAGAATTATTTAAATGTTATCTACAATATAATAGAAAATATTCTTCCATGAGTCCTTAATGGACTCTATTAAACAAAGAGAGAGGGCCTGCTTCTCTCTGGAAGATAAAGAACGAGCCTTCTGCCAGGCTCAGACAGTGTTATCTTCTATACGGTGGTGTGGTGGGCCCTATCAAAATGCGATTAAAATGACTGACGGGCGCTATCTTCTTTCCCTCCGCAGGTCCGCATATTCCCATACCTGATTGGTCGAGAGTCAGCTTTCGCAGATAATCTGAAATGGATGGCCTGTGCTAACAAAGGTGGGATCGTACAACATATGCATTTTTTTCTACTTTTAATCTGTTTTTGCAAAAGAAAGTTGCCGCTTGAGGCTTTTAGCCGAGCGAAAGTGAATACATTAGGAGCTCAGAATTTGTTATGTGTGTTTGTCATGTGTGTCTGTGTAGGTGCATTAAATAGGCATATGTTTGTCAGTGCTCATCAGTTGTAAGCAGGCAGCAGTTCCAGTTGCACAAATATGAAATGTCATCATCATTAGATATTCCTCTAAGCCTAAAGTCCTCACTATCTTGACGATACACCACTTGCCAGTCGCTTTGTGTGTGGTCATGGTTGTCTCAGTGCGTAGAGCACGTTCCTTCAGGTTGCTATATTTAGCTTGGAGGTGGGTGACAGAGACAGTCTGGCTCCATTTCCTCAGGCTGCTGTAGATAAGAAGATCAAGCTATGGGTCACACAAGGGGTGTGCATGTGTTTTTTGCTGTGTGTGTGTGTGTGTGCATATGATATGTGTAACATAAGAGGAGAGGGCATACACAGTTTAGCTTGGATGTGATATCAGAGAACACAACCAGTCAGTTTGCGGGTGTTAGTGGTGATGATGAGACTTGCATGTGTGTGTGCGGTGCTACATAGTGCGTGTGTGTATGTCGCATGATGATTCAGACTTGTGACAGTGACATCCTCTACACAGCCTGCAGGAGCTGCGCAAAACCGTCTTCGCTCTGCTCGCTGGTCACAACATCTCTATTCAAACTACTGCAGAATATTTGGTTTTACCGCTTTGGATTGTTTTAAAGGTGAAAGTGAGGTCAGCCCTGTCACTAAAGGCTCTGACTGAGGTCAACATCTCTCCCTATGGCTTAGGATCGGAGCAAAGAATAGTGTTGAGTTGATGGAAATACCAGATGTCAGGCACATGTGGTAATATCAATTTAAGTCTTCGGGATTGAATAACTGCCAAACCTTTCAGATCTACCAGCTACTAATGCATAGATGTGTAATACATAACATATGAGAAATGCATGGATGGCAATCAACAAGAAAACTATGCAGGTCTTGCTTCAAATGTTCCCCACCACTCCACTCGTTCCCTGCTGTGTTGCTCACTCGACTCAGGTTCACCCTGGTCCTCTTCTTGTTTCAACAAATGGTTAGGTTGAATTAATTTAAGTTACCAAATAGTAACAAATTAAATCCTAATCACCCTCATTCTTTGTCCATCGTGGTCTGAAAAAAGAGTTTAAGCTTCAGCCACACCCCACTCTCTGCTCTTCTTCCTCTATTATCACCTTGCTTGTGGCTTCCATCATAGTGCAAACGATCTGTCCTCTTAGGACTGACAACCAATCAATAATGATATTTGACAACCTGTGGCTGTGAAACTAATAGAGATGACAAGATAAACTATTATTTTATGTTTTGTGTATATCAATTCATTTTCTAACAGGCACATTTTAAACATACACTTAAATATGTGAACACTGCCGTCTTTACTAGTCTTTCTTTGGGAAGTAGCATGGTTAAGCACCACATCATAACACACTTTTAACCAGCCCTGTGTGTCTTATTAAGCCCTGAATATAGCACAGTTATCAGCAAGCCCATATGTTGTCTTTACTGGCACAGAAGATAAATAATAAGCCCTTGTGAAGGCTTGCTAATGTAACCAGCAGCCATGTGTGAGAGGCACTTACTAACTGGGACTACGGTAAGCTGTCCCACTTTTTATACTTTCTACTGAAATTACAAAATATACTTCCACAGATTTCAGCTTTAACAGAACTTTTAAATCCAAGCAGACACATATACCCAAGTTTAAGGCCTACAAAAATCGATGTGATTGTATGGAAATAAAATCAGTGCAGAGTTCCTCTTTGATGCCCATGGTTTTGAAAATAAATGTCACATACTGTATAGGTGAATGTAAGGGTATCCACCTATTTTTTTTTTAATTGTTCTCTTTTATCCTCTCTCATCCGTTCGCCTGTATCTACTTGTCTTTCATCCTTTTTATTTTATTTTATATTTTTTTATAACTAATGCTGTGGGTATCTATTACCATCTGGCCGGGGACAACAGCTGGAAATTAGCCATGTCGGCTAAAGCTGCTCCATTTACTGTTTTTGTGTCAGTTCATCAATTGGGACTGTCCACGACACTATAAATAAATAAACTAAACTTAGTTTAGACTTAGACAAATGTGTATTGTCCCACATCATGTCGTCTTTTATCCCCACCCCATCTATTATTTTCTTGCATGTTGAGACCTTGTTGTGTAGTTTTTGCTTACATTACACTCAAACTAAGGTCCTTCAAAATACATTAAAGCCGTCATCCTGACCAGCGCATGCAGTGTCTGTCCTGTCCTCTGAGTACGACAGGTGTACCATGTCATTGAAAGCCAGCAGGATTCATTTTTCTCCCCCAGCTGCTCTCTCTGGCCCAGTCTGAAGGATGCCCTCAGCCTTCCAGAGGGAGAACTCATTTTTCACTCACCACTGTGATGAACGATGTGGTTAGACTGAGGCAGCTTGCTTTGTGTGAGATGTGAGTCCGTACTTGTGTTGTCATTTTACTGTCTGCTGGAATAATAGCTGGATCCGATTGTCTCTGAAGGATGAAAAGGAGGAATCTGACATGGGTCACTTCCAGGTCAAGTTCAAGATCAGATTTATTCTGGTTGCTATACTCATTGCAGTAAGCAGGTGGCTTTTAATGCGTCCAGTGTTTGGGTACAACATGAGATTTTGTTAGTTTTGATTATCAGTGATTGGTACAATCCTTAGTAAGTTGGTGTGACACATGGTATCTTTCATGGGTGTGTGTAAGATATATAAACTTTTTTCTCCCTATGGAGTAAAGGTCGTTGCTGGGAACGATGACCCTCTACTATCCTCCAGCTATGATTTTCTCCATGACTGCCTCACTGTGATGGAGGCAGTTTGCTGCTTTTATGGATGTGTGGAAATGTGGTTGTCTTTCTCTTTTCCCTTATTTTTGTGTCACTTCTTTTCCCTCTCTTCAAATCTACCCCCCTGCAAAGATAACATATATTCCCTCCTGCAAATTCACATTAGCATCATAATGGCGGCATTACCAGCAGTAGCAACCCAGTCTCACGGCATTTCGTGTTCACCAACACGATTTGCCCCTTTTTTTCATGTTGCACAGCACGATTTTAAAAGCAATGTATTTCTACTGCCTGCAGCACGTCTTTTTCTCCGGTCGGGTCGAGGAAAACCGGAAGCTGTGTGATTCATAAAAACATGTTCTTACTCAAAATCAAGCCACAGTTATTGCTTTTATTTGAAATCGTATAATTTTGGACTTTTGTTGCCGTCTGTGAGGAAAATAAATGGGGCTCAGAGCCTCAGGATACTGAAATCTGTATTTTTTAAATCTTTTTTTCTTTTCTAATTATGTTATTTACTCACCAATAACACTCAATTATCCTTGCTTTTATTTATTGGTTTAATTCCATAATCTCGGGCTTTTTTGGCGTCCGTCAGGAACTGAATTTCAAAATAAAAATAACCGGAAACAGACGTAGGCATTTCGAGCGATTACCCAAGATCCTCAGCTATGGTTTTAAGCTCGCTTATTGGATGTTTTAGCCACAATGCATGCTGGGATTTGGTGTTTATATGATATGAAATCCGGAAAACATTTTAAAAGAATAAAATAATACTTAATTCCGAGTGTTCTTGCTTTTCTCTTTGAAAGTCATCACATAACGGCATTGTAATACACGGTTCGGCTGCATTAAATATTACAGATCTGCCGTAGTTCTTTATTTATAGAGCCCTGATGAGAAGACCTTTGGAAAAACTGAGAAAATGCTGCCGAAACTGAATACTTGACGTGGATCATAAATATATTCAACAATTAAACAACATCTTCAATTTCTCTTCACACAATACGTCTCCTTGCAGTATCAACACTAATTCGGCTGACTTTTACATTTGATCTAATTCACAGATAGGTTATATTTACACCATAACGGTGCACAGCTGATATAAAAGGACTGTAGTTTTTAAAGATATTACTGATTTTCTTTTAATGTAAGAATGTAAATACTGAGTCTGAAATAGTATAGCAATATGCTGTAAAATTATGTGAAAGCATGAATAAAACGTGTCCTACACTAATAATACAAAGTTATTATGGCTGTGTGTACCTTGTGTGCACCGCCTAGTGGTTAAAGCACGTTATTGAATTATTGTTTTTATGTGTTATAATATAACACATAAACACAATAATGTACTCTTAATATTTTTTTCATCAAATATTATTTGAATATTTGAATAAAAATATGAAGAGTACATACTTTCATAGGGGGAAAGTAGAAGGTCTGTGATAGAAATATAGAATATAAAAAATCAAGAAGATACTATAAGTGATCTCTACAATAAAACAGTTTAGTGCAGGATGTACAAAGATATTAATAGGAGGAGGTGCAAAACAGAAAAACGAATTAACCTTTATTTAAACATTAAATAACAGATTAAGGTCTTCTTTTAAATAAGAAAAACACTTTGGGGGTATCTATCTACGGATAAATATTAAGCCTGACAAAGTACTTAACGTCTAATATATTGCTTTCCTGCAATGTTAACTATGTTGAAGCACTTATTTTAACTGATATTATACATATGAATTATACTCTTATGTATGTAGATAGAATAAGAAATGTGCAGAATATGACAGTTTAATGGTGGAGGTATACACACATATTGATAGATGTCTTGTAATGCACTGTTGAGGAACCTGTGACCCAAGTGTTTCATTCATTGCATAACTACACCGTAGTTGTGTATATGATATGTCAATAAACCTTTGAAAATCTTGAAAGGGATGTGCAAAATAGCCATAATATACAGTGTTTAATTAACTATTAGTAGAGAATAACGAGTAATGAATATACTTTATTACTTGTTTCCATTAATGTCAATTGCAGATACATGTTTAGTCTTCTCAAGCACCAACTATCAAATATCTCTCCTGATTGTTGGCACTTGACAATCACCTTCCCTGAATGGTACTCAGGTCACGTGTAACTAAAGTCTGATTTAAGGGTTGTTTATATTTCACATAATTAATCAGAATCTGCAAAGTAACTCAAATAAATGCAGTGGAGTAAAAATACCAGGTTAACCTCTGAATTGTCGTGGAGTAGAATTACAAAGTAGCAATGAGCTGTCATGTGGGTATATATTAATGCTGCCCATTATGGACACAAGCGATTTTCACCCATTTATTAATTATATGTTTTACATTTGATAACACCAATGTGTTTAATACTGGCAACTTCTAATTGTGGGAAAAACGAAAACGTTCAGTAGAGACGTCCCATAGAACATTTTGCGAAACACAATAGCCAGCATGTGTAGTTCTGGGGGGGCGTTCGATTCCAGTTTTGGATAGTCTGGCGTGGTTTCGTTCCATTTCACACAGCTGTTTGACGCTCTGCGTAACCTTACGGGGACTGTAGTCCTAAACGATAGCCGGGGATTATGGGTAGTGTAGTGTCTTCGGCCATCCTAAACTCAGAAATGTTGACAATCGCAATGATGCTCGAAATGTCCCTTATAGGCCTACGTCTGTTTCCAGTTATTTTTATTTTGAAATTCAGTTCCTGGCGGACGCCAAAAAAACCCGAGATTATGGAATTAAACCAATAAATAAAAGCAAGGATAATTGAGTGTTATTGGTGAGTAAATAACAGTGTGTTATTTTGAAAAGAATAACGAATTAGAAGGAAAAAAATATTTAAAAATACAGATTTCCGTATTCTCAGGCTCTGAGCCCCATTTATTTTCCTCACAGACGGCAACAAAAGTCCGAAATTATACGATTTAAAATAAAAGCAATAATTGTGGCTTGATATTGAGTAAGAACATGTTTTTATGACCACACAGCTTCCGGTCTCCCACGACCCGACCGGAGAAAAAGACGTGCTGCAGGCAGTAGAAATACATTGCTTTTAAAATCGTGCTGTGCAACACGAAAAAAAAGGGGCAAATCGTGTTGGTGAACACGAATCAATAGATTAAAAATCGTGTTGGTGAACACGAAATGCCGTGAGACTGGGTTGGCAGTAGGGAATGGCATTGCATTTGGTTTAACTGAGTTTTTACATTACATTTACATACCACTTACCAATTCACAAACCCATGCTGGTTCGCTTTCACTCGTTCATGACTGGAGGGAGTTCTTCAGCTATTACACATACTTGCATCCAGGTGTGTGTCTGCTTCATCAGGCAAATATCTGATGCCTACTTTACTGTACTAGATGTAGTTCCTCTGCTTTGGTATCAGGATAAATACAATAGGAGTGATAGCTTGGAAAAAAGATTATATAGTTAAGCTGATAATGGAAGCGACACTTGCTGCTCTTTTTTGGAACCAAAGAGACTGTACGTATAATCCCAGCGCAGGAAAATGTCAGAAGACCTGTACACTCTCGCTTGTTTGCAAGCATCTCAGTTAAATACTTCAACATCATTCCTCTCTTCCTCTTCCTCTTTGTGCCCAACAGGCTACTTCACTCAGATTTCAACATTGGCAGATGTGCAAGAGAATGTGATGGAGTATCTCCATGTGCTGAGTCGTCCAAAGGTGATCGACCGGGAGCACGATACGGTGTGGACTGAGGCTTACATCGACAACAATGTGAGTTTTGACCACAGTTACCTCACGCCCTCCCACTGGGTTGGGAGCACAGACAAATCTGTGATTGATTCACAGATTTCAACCTTTTCAAAAAATGCACAACAAAAAAATGGTATGATCAAGATGGATGATTTTATAATCCAAAGGAGAATTGTAGTGATACATTGAAAGTGGAGGCCTGACACTGTGTTTTGCCTGTGTACGTCTCAGACTGAATGTGTGAAAGTGTGTGTGAGCAGCAGATGGAACTATTAAGTCAATGAGCCTCCTGTGTGTGTTTGCGAGTCGTGTAGCATATGTTACATACAGTGATTTCACTCGTGTGCGGACTAAACACATGTTGCTTATTTCCACTATAATATCTTAACTCATATAATCATGCATTGCTAAATGCCCTCTTCATGCCTTATAGTTCCCTTTATAATTTCTAAAAGAGCCCAAAGAATAACGCCTTACCTACACAATAGGACCTTGTGCTATAAGATAATTTGCGCACACTGTAGTTTTCATGCTTGGACAATGATTCTTTTATTAGTTATTGTGCTTTGCTATAAAAAGTGAATTGCAGTAATTTGTCCTCCACTATTTCTGAATGGATTGTGAGAGAGAGCTCCAAAAATGTAAGGAGACAAAGGCAAGTGCCCTCTAGCAGAAAAACGCACAGGCTATCAACACTGCATGAAAATGGATTGGTTTCCTCTGCGATCCTCTTCATATTCCTTTTACCTTTTCCTGTCTTTCTCTGCTTATTTCCTTCTCTTTGTCCTCATTATCCCCATCTATGTATCCCAGTCAGTGCATTCACCCACACTGACTCAACACTAACAACTTACGTGTTGTGTCCTCTACTGTGACCCTCCCAGCCATACAAATCTCCTCCTGACACAGTCACAGTTTTTAAAGTTCCAGTCAATGCCAGGGGATTTTACACACCCACAGATGCTGGCACTCCTTTCAGTGGAACCTGCACTTTTTAACACTTATCCACAAACTGACAACCCTTTCTCTCCCCCCCCCCCCCCCCCCCCCCCCCCCCTCCTTGATCTGTTCTTTTTAGCTCCCCCAAGCTCAAAAGGTAAAACAAATCTGATTTGAGGTCATCGCTGTATTGTGCTGTGTTGAGGCCTGGTGTGTGTTCATGGGCATTTCATGTGCATGTGCGTTTTGGTCTCCGATCTCTTTGAGATGACGGCATAATTTGGGTGAACTAACTACCATACTGACCCATGGCATTTTCTTGTGTGTCAGTGTCGTACGTCGCTCCTCAACCTCCTGATTCAAACCATGCATCGTGGTTGTCAAAGGTTCAGTTGATCGCTCTCTTCTGCACGTCTGATCAAGCACACGCACATATCTGAGCAGCACACGCTCACCCTCATTCATCATTGGTGATGCTGTGTTGGCCGTGCTTTGCCAGTGTCTCCAGGGCTGGCATTGTGACCATTCGTGTAAATGTGAGGCCACGTTTCTGCTCTTGTGCCTGTGTGGTTTTGGTGTGAAAACAAGATTGCCTGTGTTATTTATCCGGGTAGAATTCTCCAGAATAAGCTCTTGTGGGTAAAAATCCAATAGCCTATAATGACTGGGTGGGATGATCTATTCTGACGCCTTTTTTATGGTGTTCAGCGTTTTATTTTTTCGTTTTTTATGAATGATGTGGGTTGAGATAAGCATAACAAAGATAATGGTGAATCAAAACGGTGCTCTGCCTCCCTGTCGGCATGAGCTGAGCACAGAGCAGTCCCATCAGACAGCTGGCAGGCCATATGTCTGACATAGAACTGTTAGTGTGATAGATCCATGCTTATTGACATGGAGGCGGCCCAGCAGAAAACGGAAATAGATATCACATTGTCAGGCAGGATAATTGGGATAAGCAAAGAGTCTGCACTGCAATAAGTTCTTTGCATGTAATCATCCCAGCACAGCTCCGGTCTGGTGTGCGACACAAAGTAAAACACACAGTGACAGAAAGACACACACACCCTGCATAGTGATAGTGCCTGATAAGGAGTTAGCAGAACTCCTGGGATTGGCTCAGTGTTGGGAAAGTGATGAGCATCTGCTGTCTATGTTTCAGGGCTGATGTGTATCATCTTTCCAGATGTATCCTATCTTTTTCCTCTCCTCTCCATCCCTCTCAGGGCGACCCAATATTCTTTCTAGCCTCTCCCCTTTTTTTCCATCTGTTTCTCTTCGCGCCTCCATCCCCAGCTCTTCCCCCCCCACCTGTGCTACCCCCTCCTGTCCTGTACCCCTCTCTCCTCTCCCTCCTCTCCTTCGTCTCACTAGCTTCATCCATCATTCTCCGGCTCATTTGGCTTTGTTTCCCACTCTGTCGGATGAACTGACACTGGAGCTCAGGGATGATGGGAGGGAGGTGGGGGTGACGGAATGTGTCGGAGGGAGATATTTGACGACAAGTGTAGGGAGGGTGAGAAAAAGAATGTCAAATATTTGAAAAAAAACTTGCGAAGAGAACTTGAAGGATGTAAAGAAGGACTTTGGGATGAGAAGAGGGATTTGTTCCCTGAAATTCAAAGAACAAGATTGATACTTGGTAAAGCTGCAACAGTTGATTACCATTTGATGGCAAATTGAAGTAGTGGGCTGTCCACATTTCATGAAAGATGAATATATACTCACTCAAGAGTGATTGAGGCAAACACAAGCTTTCATAGATGTGGCAAATCCGTGCCAGCTCTGCTCCCCTTTGGGTATGTGTTGCTTTCCCCCAGGAGCCTACAGGGGGCTTTGGCTCCAGGGCTTACACACACAACATCATTAAACCCCAGTCTCTAAAGAAACAAGAGTCACCTCGTTCACCAGAACACAATTTGTCCCAGCTATATTCTAGGTGTCCTATGAAATGGCAAACACGGGACAGGGTGTGTGTATCTCTGAGGAGTGCCAGTGTGAGGGTATGTGTGGGAATTTGTGTCTGTGGAGAGCGAGTGTATCAGAGCCCAGAGAGATAATTGTTCATACTCTGACCCACAGCAGGGGAAAGGACATACACACATCATTTGCTCTGACTGAAACAGATGGAGCCGCGAAGGCAATGATGATGCAGATTTGGACCAAATGTGTCTTGAGTTTTGACCTTGTATTAGAGGTTGCTGGTTATGTATGATATGTCAAATTCCAGATACAGTGCACTCCCTCAGGGACTTGGGGCACGGTCGTTTCGGAGAACGCTCACTCATAGGGTTCAAGGTGGAGCCTTTTTCCTGTCCTGGGTTTGGATAATGAAGCACAGGTTTAAAGGTCTCCCCTCCTCTGGGTAGGCTAAGTGAGGATCCTCTGTAGCTGTGCTGCTGGCTTTGAATCCAACAGATGTAGTTACTGTCTACCCCATGCAACTCTTGTTATCTGCTTGATTACAGTATGCCATTTCCCAGAGCAGCTGGGCAACCCTGATTGTTTCTTTCTTATATATATATATATATATATATATGTTTTATTGAGCATCACAAGTACAACATATACAATTGCAGAATAAGAAAGGGACAGAAACATAATGCTCACTTTCAGTTTTCTATTTTAAACATCCCACCCCAGGTAAAAAAAAATAATTAAGAGCACAAAAATCTAAATAATTAATAATAATAATAAGGGAAAACTGTAAGCAAAAAATATTCTTACAATAAGAGTAATATGAACCAAAATGACTCAATCATCTGATCTGTTAAGCATAATATACAGAGTGTCCATGAAAGATAAAAACGGGCTCCATATCTTTAAAGAACCTCTAAGAGAGAACCTCAGTTTTTCCAACTTCACATTGTTTAGAATCTCCTCGATCCACTGAACATGAGATGGGGCAAAGCGTGCTTCCAATTTAGGAGAATTCAACGCCTAGCTAGCAGGGTGCTGAAAGCCACGACATGGCGCGACCCGACTGAGAGCGCCTTGTTAGGTGAGATACCAAAAATAGCAGAAAGGGGATTCGGATCTATCTCTGCCCTTTGTAATGTATCAAATATTCAGGACCAAATGTTTGTCAACTTCGGACATGACCTAAACATATGTATAAGGTCTGCTGGGCTGGCCACATCTTTTGCAGGCATCGGTAACCCTGATTTTGAACACATTTGCACAATGTAAAAATGGGATAACTTTCGGTCCATACCTTTGCAGACTTCTGATATATGATCCAATAGACTAGAGCTTGGAAATAGATTTTGTATTTTTAGATGAGGCTCTTCTCATTTACCCTGTCCTTTGATCGATCCTGTACTCCAGCAGCAAGGCTGACCATTGTTACCGCAGCTGTACTTAGTTGTGCTCTGCTCTCTCTTTGATGTCCAATCCTGCGTACTGAATTGCTATTACCAGCTGTCTGAGCTCAGGTCACCAATTCCCTTTTCCTCAGTGTCTAAGGGAGAGAGAATGGATGCTAGCAGTTTCCTGTCATTACCTATTATTACTGGAGGTAGATGGGCGGTGAGCCCCTGAGGAAGGAGAGTGAGCAGAAAGCGTGTAATGTTCAGCTCAGAGGGTTGGTTTAATAGGGCAGTTTTCTGAGAAAAAGTGCTATAGTGGGATCTAATATCTAAGTCTAACAGATGAATACTACAGCTAATACTATAGCTGTAGCAGAAATGGATCACATGCAACATGATTTATCTTTTTTGACACAACTGTGCACTGTGTTCTGGGATTCATAATACACCAAATGGACCAATTACTCGTGGTGACTAGAACATAAACTGCGTGAGTGACTGACATTCAGACAGTTTTGACATTTCTGAGTGGACAAGGTCGGACCAATTTTTGCAGAGTGGGAAGCATTTCTCCAGTATCTTCATAAGAGAGTCAAGCTTTCATCTCTAATGGATATCATCGTCAGATACAGACAGCCGCTGGAAAGATAAATATCATAATTATTCCAGCAGTCTTTAAGGAGGGAAGATACCCAGATCCAAACTAAAGGCACTGCCTTTGGATAAGCTTATTCTGCAAGACATCAAAGGCAGGCTGTGATTGAGCACATTTTAAAGCAAATAATAAACATGAATAAAACATGTCATGGAAGTTTTGTAGGTCCCTCAAGAAGATAAAATGACTGCTGCAGAAATCCTATCAGGTTCACTACTTAAAGAACAAGTGTTATGCAGCTTGGGATAATCATACACGGAAAGATGATTCATACAATGTGAATATGCCATTTCTTTTGTAACTATAATGTTTTATCATTAGCTTTCCTTCTGTCTCTATTTGTCCTTCCTCAATGGCTGTCTCTCACCTTTCTCCCCTCATGACTCAGATGGACGATGGTAAAGGTCCGGTTCTGATGACCACAGTGGCAATGCCAGTGTTCAGTACCAAGAATGAGACTGTAAGTGCACATTTACTGATATAGAACCAAAAGCACATTCAATGTTTCTCCAACTCTTTTGCTCCAACAAAACAGCTTAGTTTAATTGAAAAACTATACAATTACGTATTGCATAATGGGCAAGGAATTAGGGTTTGAAACAATAGACACCAATTGTGAAATAATGGTTAATTATGTTCATTTTTGATGGACACTAATTGTAGTTTGATTAGAGTCTGTAAATTAGGAAACAATAGAGCATCACTAATTCAATATATATTATAGATTGGATTTTGACTGTCATAAACAGTGGATCTGTAGGAGTCTGTGCTGTTTAATTAACCTTTAAAATGCAACTTGTAATATTTGTAATGTCTGTGTTTCCAGAGAAACCGAGGCATCTTGCTGGGGGTGGTTGGGACGGACGTGCCTGTGTCTGAGCTGCTCAAGACCGTCCCCAAATACAAGGTAGTGCACCCAACGGCAATTTGTTACTCCTAAAACAAATTGGATCCTAATGGCTATAGCAGAAACCCTTTAAGATGATCACACATTTTATTATAATGTTTTTTAACTGAAGGAATTGGCCATTTTCCAGGATGCTGAGTCATTAAAAACTACAGCTATGTACTGTAAAGTGTTTCTTATACGTGAATATGCCAGTCCAACTCTTGTAAGTGAGTGCAGTAATTGAATGGCAAACTCAAAAATAGATAAATCACATTTTCTTTGTTGAACTTTTGAAAATAATTTTTCACGGCTCTTTCCTCAAGTCCAATAATAACAGGAAAAGTATACACTTTATACTAGTACATTCTGATACTGCTCCCCGCCACATCCTGATGATGTCTTTCACTTGTAGATTTGAAGCTTGGTTGGGTGTAAGAGTTTGACATTTGAAAGTGTATTATTTGTCCAGACGTAGATTCATTACACCACTTCCTTTGTGTTGTGGAGTTCTGTGAGTTCCCACACAAAGACGAAGATTATTCTGCCAGTAAAAAAAATCAAAGAGCTTGATTAGTACAGATTTGAAATTGAGTACAGATTTGTCATGCATTCATTTGGCGTGTGTGTGTGTGCGCCCACATTTGCGTGTATCCTTTCTAGCTGGGCATCCATGGCTACGCCTTTGCAATCACCAACAACGGCTACATCCTCACACACCCAGATCTACGGCCACTTGTGAGTATTCCCCCCAGCACCATTCAGTTGCTCTGTAACAAGTTGACTGAGTATGAACCTTATTATCATAACAATCCCTTATAGAGGTTGAAGTTAAATGTAATCATTTATTATGTACATGCAACTGAGGAATACTAACGCTTGTGTTCATGTCAAGTCAATTACTGATTTCATTGTCACACTGAGTTGCCGATTGACGGAGAAAATGCGTGCGTCGTTGTGCGGCTGCTCTCTTTGCCGCGTGGTGTGTGTGTCTGTTGGCTGCGTGTCGGTATGTAGATGAGGAGAGTGTGTTCCAGGCCTCCGCTGTGCTGTGAATAGACAGAGATACAGCTTCTGAATGGCTGTGATTAACTCTATTGTACTCACTCACTCCTATCACAAGAGAATAAGGGTGGGGGAGCAGGGGGGGGGGGGGGATTGAGGAGTGCACGGGACCTGCCTAATGTGAGAGTAGGTGCAGGGTGACAAAGCAGGCTGCAACACATGGATGAAAAAGGAGAGGTAGAGAGGGATGAGGGGACAACAGACAAGGAGGAGAGGAGACAGTGAGAGGGACAGACAGATTGTTTAACTGCAGTCTAATTAAAGACATTAATGAACAGTGTTTAACAACTAATGAGGGGTGGGAGGCTGTCCACAGATGAATGAAGAGCTGGACTCACACAAAGGCACACATATAGTACACATTAGATTCTCTGGCCTCAAAATCATAAGTTAAATGTTCTGATGCTTTAACACGTCTGACCTTATAAAGGTTAGTTCATTGAAAATCACATTCACGTGATCTAATTCTGGATTATTATGAAAAAGATGATTGATATCAATCTCACATTTTTCCGTTAAGTAGGAAGCTAGCGGCAAAAGATACTAAACAAATTAAATATAGTGTGTTAATGCTGAGTTATTAATGTGCCATTATGTGGATTTGTTGTTACTTTGGACAGAGCTAGGCCAACTGTCTCCTGTCCTGATAGAAAATACATGCTCATTATCATTTGTATTTCAGAGTTTTAAATTATGATTTGATCTGGTTTATACCATTTTAAATTAAACAATTTGAGAATGTATACCTTTGGCTCTGGGAAATTGTTATTTTAATGACCAACAAACCAGGCCATACAAAGAAAAATAGATTCATTTATAGTTAAAAAAATAAATAATTGGATGCTGCACTAGTGTGGTGCAAAATATTTGTATTAGCTTCGCATTTTTCTTCAGTATTTCTAACTGTGCATGCATGTGTGTTTCCATGTGCCTGTGTGTCCAGTATGGAGATGGCAAGAAGCGAAAGCGAAAGCCAAACTACAGCAGTGTGGATCTGTTCGAGGTGGAATGGGAGGATAAGGAGGACACGGTGAGACCCTCGAGTAAATCCACTCTAAGCCTCATCGCAGTACTCAATGCAAATATGATGTTTAATAGTGGGTATGTGATTTGTGTTGCTAGCTGAGAAATGCCATGGTCAACAGGAAGACAGGGACCTTCTCCATGGAGGTGAAGAAGAGTGTTGACAAAGGGGTGAGGAATCTAAAATTCAGAAATTAACCCAACACACACAAACAAGCACTTTTCTGATGGTCCAAAAAGGTGTGCCAGCAGAGAGAATCCACCCTGCCAAGGGGTTGTCACACTTGGCACGGTGATATGCAGGATTGACTTGGGGATTTTGTTTCTGATTTTGTTTGCTATGCATGCACGGGTGTGTGTCTGTCTGTGAGTTGAGCCCCTTATCTTCACCAAGCACATGTTGCTGAGCACGGGAGAGACAGCAGCCCAATGATTCTCGTTTACTACTTTCCTATCTGAGAGAGAGAGAGGCATGCAGGTGTGTGTTGGTGTGTGGGTGTGCATGTCTGTGTGTCTGTATGGGTGTGCATGCCTGTGTGTGTGTGTGTGTGTGTGTGTGTGTGTGTGTGTGTGTGTGTGTGTGTGTGTGTGTGTGTGTGTGTGTGTGTGTGTGTGTGTGTGTGTGTGTGTGTGTGTGTGTGTGTGTGTGTGTGTGTGTGTGTGTGTGTGTGTGTGTGTGTACACTTTGCATTTTCTAAGCTTAGTAGAGAGCATTATACATTAGCCTGCACACAGATGCATATTCACAATCCTTATCCAACTATTCACGCAGTGTAAAAACACCATCAGCACAGGAGCAGATAGTGTGACAACCGGACCATTTAATCCACTAGATGGAGCCAGACAGCAGGACATCACATCAGATAACGCTATCACACTGCCCACTGTTTACTGCAGCGTGTAATAAAGTGTATTCCTCTCTTTTATTTCAGAAACGTGTGCTGGTGTTGCATAATGATTACTATTACACAGACATCAAAGGGACTCCTTTCAGGTAGGAATAGGATACATTTGTTGACAAGTGAATAAGCTCCAGAAGGACTGAGGTGCCAGTATTTACAGTTGTCTTTCTGCCATCTAAGAAAACGTTTTTATTTCTATTTTAGTCTGGGGGTAGCCCTATCCAGAGGCCATGGAAAGTTTTTCTTCAGAGGGAATGTCACAGTGGAGGAAGGTGGGACATTTTTCTTTTATTTAATCTGCATTTCCTCACTTTTGCTCATTTGTTCCTGTATTGTTTCTGTCTGTTTTCTCAACCTCCTCTTCCCCTATCTGTATTTATTTATATATTTTGTCACTAATTTGCACTCAACTCAAATGTATTTACTATGCAGCAGGATAGTAAAAATCATACAGATTTACTTAAAGAAAAGAGTACCAATACCAAATTTGACACTATATAATATTATTTAAATATTACTATGTTTCATTACAGGTGAACATGGCATTAATAATTGTTTTGAGGTAAAATAAAAAAGCATGGTGTACTTACAAAATGTCATTTATGCAGTGGGAGGAAGAACTCCGATTTATATTTTATAGTATTTGATTTTCTGTGGATGATAATTGCATCACTTAAAGTTTAATTAGGATGTAATGATGAGCGAACTTCTGATGAACAAATATGTATAACAAGTTTGTTGCGCTTGTTAGTGAATGTCATTAAAGCTATAGCATCTGGAGAGCACTCTATTCTTTGATTAGCTTTTAGTGCCTCATTTGTTTCATTTTGTTATATTTGATGAGAAGAGTTTTTTCCGGTAAACGTCTGAAACAAAAATCACGGAGTAAGAAGTTTCACTGAAGTATGCTTCACTTTTACGCTTGGGTTAAATACCTTCACTGAGCCTTCTTACGAAATGTATAGGGCAACTCCACCATTACCAAAGTAATGGCTTTCTTAAGGTCTTACTTATATGATATACTAGTATTGTTATTACTGGTGGATTCATATATAAGCTTTTTTGTTTTTGAGATAATATTGGGTAGCTAAATTACAATGCACAATAATTTACGAGCTGTTAATTTGTATCTAAAATGTTCAAATTTAGTAAAGTGTACAATTTATATGTATAAAGTAGCATACAATAGAAAAAAAGTACCTAAACTCTATTTAGTCACATCCACCACTGACTATCTCATTATGCAACTTTTTTGCTTCCTCTTCTTTCTTTGTGTGTCTCTCTCTCTCTGTGTAACACGCTCACACACTCTTTCAGAAATTATGAATTAATAATGAACTTTTCCACAATTGGATAGGAAGTTAAACATTTATTTAATGACTCCTAAGTGTGACCCTGTTTTGAGAGTGCAATGTTTTTGCCCCTGATTATTTATCCAGCCTCATAAATGTTAAAATCCGTGTGTGTGTGTGTGTGTGTGTGTGTGTGTGTGTGTGTGTGTGTGTGTGTGTGTGTGTGTGTGTGTGTGTGTGTGTGTGTGTGTGTGTGTGTGTGTGTGTGTGTGTGTGTGTGTGTGTGTGTGTGTGTGTGTTTCTCCAAACACGTCCATCATGCGGAGCCCTCTGAGCATGACTTGGCTCTTCCTGATCTAATCAGAACTGTCACATCTATTCAAAAAACACATTTTTCACCCCTGGGGTGTGTGATTAAAAGTGTGTGCTTTCGAAGGTCTAGGTGCCTACCCCTATTATTATGATTTTATATTGAGTGGTTTCGCTATGCTTTTGAGATATGAAGTTCTCATTTTCTCTTTAGGACTTCATGACTTGGAGCATCCTGATGTAGCGCTGGCAGATGAATGGTGAGAGTATTTGAATGATGACGTATGTTTCTGACAGTATCGTCCTCATTTCTTATTCAAGTCACGTTGTTATTGGACTTCATCCTTATTATTTTCCGTACTTATAAAATAAGAATAAATTACATTCCCACAGCACTACAAGAGTTATATAACAGCTCTGCAGGACTTTGACTTGATGCTCTGTGTCACTTGATGAATTGTGGTCACAAAAATTAGGACCCAACATCTAAGTAAAGTAAAACAAATCAAACTAATTCTGGTAAATGAGTCAACCTTTTTAGTTTTACTTCACATTTAATTCATCATAGATGCTGTGCAATGCAAAAAGCCACCTGTCTATATGTTGGAGTTTGAGTTGTGATTACAATCTTAGGCAGATAATCATCTTAAAGCACCGTTTTCAAATAGCTTCTGCAAATTATGACTTTGTTACATGTCATTATACCAAATGTCCTTATTGCCGGTTCTTATTAAATTGCAGGACATACTGCAATACAGACGAGCACCCAGAGCACCGATACCTGTCCCAGATAGAGGCAATCAAACTCTACCTCAGTGGACATGAACCCCACCTACGATGTTAGTTCAATTCTTCCACCAACTCTCTGCTCATATCATTAAATAGCTTTCATATGTTCTGCTTGTTTTATGTAAAAAAACGAATTTGCGTTGTCAGGTGACAAGGAGCTGATCCAGGAGGTTCTGTTTGACGCTGTGGTCACGGCCCCTTTGGAGGCCTACTGGACGAGCCTCGTGCTCAACAAGTCGGAGTGAGTGAGCCACTCTATTCTTCCATATTCTTGTCAAAAACAGAAGAAAGAAATTAATCACAAACGGAATGTTTTACTCTCTAAAATAGTAATGCTAATGCTACAGACATTTGCAGAAATTAAATGTTAAGAATGGCATGAAATAGCTTTTAGTAAAAACCAAAATCTAAGGTTTGTTAAAGCCTCTGTTCTGTTTTATTGAGTCTGGTTACTTTATTTGTCCTACTACACAGGAACTCAGATAAAGGTGTAGAGATTGCCTACCTGGGCTCGAGAACAGGCCTGTCGAGGATCAACCTGTTTGTTGTGCCTGACGAGCTCACAAACCAGTAAGTATACTCGGTCTAGCAGTTTATACGTACGTTTGCTCACATAGAAGCTACAACATGCATGTGTTGCCTTTATGTGTAATATTCCATGATTATATGTTGTGTTTTGTGCATGTGCGTCCTCTGAATCTTCATCCCCTTTGTTCCCTGTCTGCTTCAAGAGACTTCCTGACAGCTGAAGACAAAGAGGGGGTGTTCAACGCCGATCACTTTCCCCTGTGGTACAAGAGGGCAGCAGAACAAGTTCCTGGGACCTTCGTCTACTCGCTACCCTTCAACTCAGGTTGGCTATAAATGTGAACGTTCAAAACATTATACATTTTATTTAAATGTGTTTAGATCCACACAGTCACTATTACTAATGTAATACAATGACACCGATAATCACTATATATTACTGGCACCAATTTAATAGTAACTTTTTGTCAAATGCACATTTAAAATGTAATACTCACTTACTAGTAATACTAGTACTACTAGAAATGACCTTTTCCACATTTCCTGCATCCCCTTTTCCTCTTTCACCCCTATTTGGTTATTTTTCTTCCCATGCATCCCTAGCTCCCCTTCCTCCCTTATTAATTCTGGGCTGTGTTCTTGTGGACAGGACTGATTGCTGTGGGTTGAAATAAGATACGTTAGGAGGAGGTTCAGCCCTTTCCATAGTGACTTGGCCAGAACACACAAAAAGACACACAAAAAACACACACCCCTTTACAGTTCAACTATGGCTCTACGAAATGGTTTCTCCTCCATTCCAGGGGGAATGTGTTCTCATCTGTCCTCGGCCTCAGGCTTTCCATTAGTGCCAGCTAATACAAGTGATCTGAAAGCTTCTTATTTACTCGTCGGACTTTCCTTGGATGCACTCTTCCTCGTAGGACTGTGGCAGTTATCTGATGCCATGAAATAGTACTCTGTGGTATTAAGGTTTCTCTCTCCAATCACCCTGTGGTCAGTTCATAACTCATATAAGGTATTATGACATGTGATCTGAACTCCTTGTGTGCCTGTGCGTGTTGTGTTTGTGTGTTGTTTCATGTGTGTGTGTCTTAGGATCAGAAAACAAGAGTGTGGTATTGGCCAGCACCGCCATTCAGCTTCTGGATGAGAGGAAATCACCCATAGCTGCGGGTAAGTGGGGACTCAAGTGGCTCTTTCTCTCTCACACTCACTTCTACATTGACAGACGCTGCGATATCTCTCCTTACAGTGCTATGTAGGATTTGTTTTCCTGGTCTACAGTACTAACCCTACTTATTTTCCTTTTTTTGAGATGAAACACTCACTGCCCACATGTACTGACTGTACTGCTTTTTCTGTCCGTGCGCTTGCCTCTGCATGCACGTCATAAGGAGGCGAGAGTGTAACATGGCACAGACGTTTGCATCCAAGAGTATTTATGTATACCTACATATATTAATAACCAGTTTCTTAAACGCCTTTTGTGCATTAGTTCTTTCCCCTGTGATTATTTAAGGCATAATGTGGCCCAGAGGATTTCATTGTGGCCTGCCTCCTCTCACGTCTGTGTGACTCAGAAGCGCCACGATGTCACGGACATATAATGCAACTTGCTGCAATCAGCAAGTTGATGGAATGAAGAGCAGCCTTGTTCTGTTTGCCACCAACTCAGTTATGGAGGAAGGAAATTCAAATTAAATGGAAGAAATGAAACATTTGGGGAAAACATTTATATAAATGTATGGTGTCAAAGTGGTTATGGTACCAAAGTTATATGACCTCCTTCATTACCAAATTCTCCCTGAAAGCACATGAGGCCTTCCAGTCATCGCTTTGTGTATTATGCGTTACCAAACACAATACGTTGACTGTGGTACTGTAAAGTATAGATTTAAATGGCAAGAAGTAACTTGTATTTTTGTTCTCAAATAATGAACATAAAGAAAGTTGGAAGCACCTTGTTCTTTTAAATCTTTATTCCAGCGTCTAGTTTTCAAAGGGACATGTTAAGGTCAGCTAATTATACTGACTGTTTTTGGCTTAATGCTAATCTTTAGGCAGCTATGCTTCTTTAAGGTGCCACAGACACTCTTTATGTTTATCCTCTGCATCGTCTTTTCCTGTCCAGTATTTTCACACTAAATGTTGCATAAAAAGCTTTTGTAAACACCCAAAATAAATATCTTGACTGTGAAAGTATTCTATTCAAATATACAGTAGTTTGCAGCATGTGAAGTTTTTCACTCATTTCCACTGCCCAACATATGTGGGACAAATATGGTGCACAGCCTTTGGCTCATATGAAAGCCTCTGCTGATGACTATCTATGTATGTTCTCTTGTCGACAGATGAGGGCTAGAAAAGCCTAGGGATCACAGAAAAATACATAGACAGGGGAGAGAAATGCTGCAGAAAGATAACAATCTTTGGGAAATGAAGTGATAAAATAAGAGAGGAAATAAAAGGGCAGAGAAGGAGAACATTATTTCACGGTGCCTGAATGCGTTGACATGAAAGCAGTGCATTGTGGGTACTCTTGGCCTGGGGGAAACCACTGGAGCAGAAGGGCAGAGATGGGAGAGTATGTGCAGTGCCACGATGCGCACACACACAAACACACACACACACACATAGAGAATGCATCAGATTTCGAGCAGAGCGGTACAAAAGCATCCCATAGTTTACACCAGCCCACGGTATTATTTGACACTGTTGACTTGATCACTATTGTTTTGAGATAATATGAATATCATTCTTTCAAATCCTGTTTAGCAGCAATCCAAATGACGATTCGGTGAGAAGGTTTCATGAATACCCTTTTGTTACACTGGGTGCTGATGTACAGTAATTACGATCATGCTTGTCAGATCGGAGGATGTCTGTAAGGATGATTTTATATAAGAGGGTCAGATCGGAGGAGAGATGTAGGCTTGAATGCAAATGTTTCGTGGACCGGTTAGGGCCAGTTTTCACTGCCCTGCGCTCCACTGAGCTGTAGACTTGTGAATACGCTAATACACTAACTGGACAGGACAGGCTGATGACATCACACACCATGGGCCCTGCAGACAACGCTTGAGTCACAATGTTACCGTGTCCGTACAAACATGCATGTGTATTCCAGCGTGTCTGTGTGTGTATGTCAGTTTTTGTGGTCACATCCTTAACCACGTGCAGTTAGTGTGCTGTCGTCTTATACGGTCACAAACTCAGGTCGGCATTAAGACAAAAAGCATCTGTACACATTCATGTGCTTCATACTACACTGAGTAAGCTTAAAGTAGCTAGCTATTGCTATATAGATAACATAATGGTAGCTAGTTACGTACACAACAACCTTTCTTAGGTTATATAATCTACACACATTGACTGATTATCTTCTTTGTGTTATTTTACAAATATTAAAATAGTCAAGAGAGAGCAATCAGATATACCTGCAGTTGCATTGTATAACACGTTAAAATTCCCTGGTAACAGTACCAATACATATGGGCACTATTCAACCTTGCCTTCAGATGCGTCTCCTATACCAAGTATAAACCACAATATTTCAGTAGAACTGTTTGTGTGTTTCAACATGTTCTCTTGTCAGGTTATTTGATACAAAATTAAAATATTTTTTAAAGTAAGTAAACAAAGAAAAAAATCACTTAAACGGTAGAATGTACTCCAAAGTGAATATATATATTTTTATAAATACCATTACAATTCTTGTTAATTCATTGTAAAGATGCATGCCATCTCAAGTTAGTTGTCAGCAGAAATATAATATCCCAATAACATGTTTCCCTTTATTTGATATATGACATACTGAATGACATGACTACCATTATGTAACCAGCATTAGCTCAAAAACAAGACTCAACTGATCTGAAAAAAGCTGTAGATCTAAGATGTGTGTTTGTGACCGTGTGAAGCAGGATGATAATCAAAGCTCATAAACCTGTAAAGTCATAGAAAAACAACAAGGCCGAGTCCAAGTTTTGTTGTTGTTTTCTTTTTTAGTTTGTTTCATTATTGCTTCAACGAATTTCCCATCTTCATTGTAGTTGTCAGAAAAATGTCCTTTAGGAAAACATACTGTATTCCCTCTTCAGAACTATATCACTTTATTAGGCACAGACTCTTAAATTCTCTATAAATATGTGCATACAGTAAACATCTCCGCGCATAAACTCAAGCACAAATAAAACACTGACACAAACACTCATTCTTTCTCATGCTCTCAAATCAATGATACAAACATCTTAGAACAAAACCTAACTGACAGCAGCTGCCTACTATGAGTTTCAAAATTACCTCAAATTTAGACTCAAAGTTATGAACAACAAACCAAAATACAACAAATTCTGAAATCCTTTTTTTTTTCTTTTTTTTTAAATACCAGAGCTTTACTATTTTACCTACCAATTATAAATATATAGTTCCTATCCGTGATATGCATTACTCAGACAAAATGGAATTGATTCCTTTTGGATTCTTTGGCCTTCGACTTGAACCCGCAGAATATACTTTTCTCATCAGTGCATAGTCAAATACCTGTAGAGTTTAGCTACCAAAGTCTCAGAAAGAAGGACACACACACACACACACACACACACACACACACACACACACACACACACACACACACACACACACACACACACACACACACACACATAATCGTACTCTCTTCTTTTCTCTCACACGTGCACCAACACACACACACACACACACACACACACACACACACACACACACACACACACACACACACACACACACACACACACATAATCGTACTCTCTTCTTTTCTCTCACACGTGCACCAACACACACACACGCACACACACACACACACACACACACACACACACACACACACACACACACACACACACACACACACACACACACACACACACACACACACACACACACACACACACACAGAGAGGATTAGGTTAAAGGGTGGAGGCTCAGGTTTATGTCCAGGGTTCGAGATATCATCTCCTAGGCGATAGCATTCTCCAGTAGTTCCTTCTCATCTGCTTTGGCATGATCTGCCCCCTTCGCTGCTGCCAGCTCCTCGTTCTTCTTAAGCTCCCGCTGATATTTGGCCATGATAGCAGCGTAGGCGCAGCCGTACACTGCTGCAGCCAGCATCATCAGAAACACAATCCCACAAACTACTCCGGTGATGATCACTGTGGCAATTGCATGGCGCAAGTTGACAGGCCGGTGCCTTTGCTTAGGTTCACACTCTGGCAAACCTGATCCTCCTCCTCCGCCTCCTCCTCCTCCAAAACCCTCCCCCATTGCCATGGGTACATGGATAGCATGGCTAGAGGGATGAGCATGGTTACCATGGGTGTGCCCTCGCAGTAGCCTCTCATTCTCCAGGTGATGTATGTTAGCAAACAGGTAATGGTAGCTTGAGGTCATGCAGATGTGGAAGAGCTGGTAAGGGACCTTCTGCAGGTCTGTGTTCTTCATTTCCTCTGGCTGTGTGCATATCACCTCGTCCACCACTCCACCTTGGGAATAGAGTTAAATAGTTAGGTCAGCGGAGGATAGTAGAAGATCGACTAAGGAGCAGGAAAGAATATGGAGGCATGCATCAGTCAGTTGCATTCTAATTACGTTACCTAGTGATAAGTGCCCATTTCCTTTTTGGCAGCTTACTACAGAGGAGGCCACCATCTTTATCATCATAGCCGAGCTTGAAACAGCCCATTACTTCATACATTTAATAATGTAGGTTGTAAAGGCTTACTGTAATGGAACATAATAGCAATTTGATTTGTTTAACACCTCGATGTCTGGAGCCAATTTAATTGTGTTGAGAACAATTAATTGGGACTTTATTGACTGTTTGCCCTGTGAAGCTTTTATTATTCATCTCTTGGCATCCATGTCACAAACTTCCTTTTCTGCCTGCCTGATTAACCACTGGCTTTCTATTAAGAATACATCCTTTTATCTGGGTCCATTGTTCTGTTGCGCAGTAATTAGAATATTCAGCTTCTAAGACGAGAGCTTTGTCAGGGTAACATAGGCAGCACACTCCAAGCGAGCGTAGCTTTCACTGTACAGTGGTTATTTTGTTATCTAATGCATGTTGGGGTTGATCTTGCATGTCAAATAATGTGGTTGGCTATTTAACTCTTAACACACTATCTTGCCTAACATCACAACATCATTCTTATTACTGCTCAAAACAAGCTTTAAGGTATAGCAATTTGATTTAACAATGCCCTACTTTACTAAGGTTGCAAATCCTCAAATCCACTTGATCCTATACAGTTGTATCACGCACCTCCCAAAACACAGTACAAATCAGATGTTAATAACGGTTTAAAAATAAAAATAAAAGCAACCTACATTCTTTCTACAGCTACACAAACAACAAGAGACACACGTGCACTGAGTTCCCCGTATTGAGTAACTTGCCTGTTCTTAACATACATAAACTTTATATCTATTTGGGGTCAGTTGATTTTAATCCCTCAACGTTGTAGAATACCTGTTTGTGTTCAAGGTCAGTGTTATCACAATATAATATTACCATGATCTAATGACCAGCAGGGAACGCACTGAGATGGCTGGATGTTGGAAACATTACCAACACACCAAGAGCTACTAGTGGTCTCTAACCTTTATAGATGAAGGTTTCCAGCCACAGTTTGAGGCCTATGAGCTGGCAGTCACACCTCCAGGGGTTGCTTCGTAGTGTGAGGCTGTCCAGGTGGGTCAGGATCTCCAAAAGAGAGCGGTCCAATCTTGTTAGCTTGTTGTGCGATAGCCCTAGGTGGCTAAGGTTCCTCAAACTTTCCCCCAAGGCTCCAGGCAAACCCCACAGGCTGCATCAAGGGACATGCAAAGGAAACAAGATCAATTGCAATCAGTTATTTGGGATTAACTTTACAGTTTGTATCATTCAACAATGGACAGTTTCAGTCAGTTGCTTAACCTGTTGTGTGAAAGGTCAAGGTGTGAAAGTGTGCGGATGGGCCCAAGCAACCGCTTGTCAAGCTCTCTCAGGCTGTTGTAAGCCAAGCTGAGGCGCTGTAGAGCTCTGAGTCCCAGCAGCGCAGTCGGCGAAACAGTGGTTATAGAGTTATTAGATAAATCGAGAATCCGGACTAGAGGTATTTCTCTGAAAGCCATAGATCCCAGCCCCCTGATACGGTTATCTTGGAGATACAGTTCTTGAGTTTCCGGATGCAGTCGTTTGGGGATGTCATACAGGCCTCGCCCCCGGCAGTCTACTACTTTGGTGTTGCCGTTGCAGCTACACTCCTTCGGACAGGCATGTGACAAAGAGAGGAGGGAGAGGAGGGCACACACCAGTACCACTGTGGAGACAGGAGAACATATTTTGAGTTGACTTCTAAGCATGTGCTTTTGTTTGTGCATATAAATGTATTCCAAAAAAGTATTTAGAAAAACAATGCACTTCACTTAGTTTTTGCTCAGAAAGTGCTGTTCTTTGTCTAACTACAAGAAATAAACTTATTATTAATATGCCAACTCCCACTTTCCACCGTCTCTTATAGACAGTGGCCCTTGGTGACTTCACCACAGACCTATAGCCCCTCACCCACACTACACCCACACACAAATCCATACACAGCAGATATTGGGTGTCTGATTCTCTTTGAGATGACTTCACATCACCATTCCTTCTGCAACACAACATCAGTATTTATAGCATTGGTTGGACTAGCTTGAGGCTGAATGAAATAAAGCTCCGACCCAGGCCTTCAAAGCTTGCTCAACATATACACTCACTAACCCGATTGATTATTGTGCACCATGTGTATCTTTATAAGTATAACATGTTCTTCAGAAACCTTACGCTGCCATTGGGAATAGGAAATATCGTTATTCTTCTTGGGTTTTGTCTTGCACTAAAATATCAGCCTCAATGTGCCTTTGTGAGGAAGCAGCTGTGAGTCTCATATCAACCTGAAACATATTCCCAGGTACATCTAGGAAACACTGAGTAGCCTTTACTGTAATAATCAGTTAAGGAATGTTCATTTGAATTAGACAGCAACATGTAATTGTTTTGCTGGTGGTCACACAACACTCATCTCATTGGGAACGCCTTTCTCCCACTGCTGCTCTATTCTTTAAATACACACTATTGTAACATGATCTACTAATTAACATTGAGTGTGCCATTTACAAGCATGTAATGATCATTTTGTGTTAGCCTGACTGGTGGACTTCTTGCAGTTGTTTGTGATTTACAGGTTTATAAATACCCAGGCGCAGGCGCTCCCAGGTCTAATCTCAGGTGTTAGTTTGGTACGGCAGCTCTTGGCAGTGTTGCTGTTATGATTACAGTATGTCGCTCGCGTCAACAAAAACAATCAGAACACGGCTGACTTGAGTTGTACTGCGCTGTAGTGCAAAGCCTAGTATTAATTGCATCCTTGTTAGTGAAATTAGAGTGTGTGTGTATGCAAGGATGCATTCAATTACATGGGTTTACACACGTGTGCACATACTCATAAACAAACTCATATACATACACTGCCCGGGCACACAGAAACGGCATCAGCTCAGTGAAGCATTGTAACAGCAGCTCTGAAATGAGGCCAACACAGGAGAATGTCTCTTTGCTTTAATATGTCCCTCCAACCCAAAGTACACACAGAGAAGCTTGTAATGACAACAGTTTTAAATGCACTTGATACCAAAACCTTTTTACAATGATAAACATGCACAGGCCATGTTTATGTACAGTTACAAGTGAGAATGTAGTGCTGCCAGGTGTACGTTGAACTGTTCATTTAGGAAGGGAAGCAAGGAGCAGTTCATGCTTCATTACCACTCAGTTATACAACAGTTTACACAACATATGAAACTCAGCAGCTGATAGCAGCCCACCTAGCCATACACTCATGAACCCACACACACACACACACACACACACACACACACACACACACACACACACACACACACACACACACACACACACACACACACACACACACACACACACACACACACACACACACACACACACACACACACACACACACACACACACACGCACACGCACATGGATGTTGACGTTGTTCCCAGTGATGGAGCTCCTACCTCTCATATCTGCCAGTCGTCCTTGGGCCGCTTGCATTCGGTCTTCTTTTAGCTCCCTTTTTGGATTCTAGTGACTGTTATTGGTTGATGATCCATTAGCCGTCAGTAGGTTGAGATTAGCTGCATATACGGTCAATATGTTGGAATTAGAGAGGCCGAGATCAGCAGCAGAGACCCGTGTTGCCCTCAGGATCCCCAACGCTGCCTGCACAAGCATGAAACCCCATCAGAGCGGGCAGATCAGAGCACAGAGCTTACTGCCAGCCAGTCTGGGAATCACTACAGTTAAGGAGCTCTGCCCTCTCTCTCTCTCTCTCTCTCTCTCTCTCTCTCTCTCTCTCTCTCTCTCTCTCTCTCTCTCTCGCTCTCTCTCCCTTACTCTCCCTCTCTCCTTTCCTAGCTCTCTCACTCCCTCTCAACCTCTCTTTCTGTCTCTTGTATTTTACTTCATGCTGTTTTTCCACCCTTGTTACTATCCCCCTTTTCTCTCGCTGGATTCTATTTTGCTCCTCTATCAAATCCACTGGGGAATGTGCGTCAGGTGTGTCATCTCCCAGTGGACAGTTGTTCCTCTTAAATCATACAGCAAACACGTACGCACTACGCAGACATCCACGATACCTCCTATTACGCTGGCAAGAGCTGAACAAGACAACATTAGATCTGGATTGTGGTTTGTCATATGAACAAATGCTTCAGACACTTCAGCACCCAGTGAACGCAGTTGGAGGATGCCCATTGCTGTGGCACGCTTTGATGATATTATGCATGTGCCGTGGGCAGAAGGGCTGGCAGAACACGCCCCCAGCACAGCAACACAGAACGCACGAATGCACACTTGCACACAGCAAGATATTAAGCTGTTGCAGTAAATTCACATGGAATTGAATGTGTTTTCACGGCAATGGATTGACTGTTAAGCTTACATGACCTTACGCATCACTCGAAGGGGAAACTAAAATGGACAACAAAGGAGACATGAAGAGATTAATGATCAAATCATTTTTAATAATGATTATGATTAAGCTTACAAGTTGACCTTGCTCTGTAATACCCTCCATGCTATTTGGCCTCCTGTCCCTCTATATTTGTATCTCCGCTAAAGGGCATCACAAATATGTGTCCTGTCATATTGGCTTTAATATAAATTGAGTTCAATGGGCAATTAATGCACAGATGAAGATTTATTTAAATCATGTTTAGTGTCATGCGCTTGCACACACACACTCTTGCACCGACACTCCGATGCACACTTGGGTGCCTTGAGTCGGCAAACACATCCTCAGTGGGTGAAAACACCTTTGTATTTGCTAAAAGCCCCATATTGGTGATGTGTGCAGACAGCCTTCGTATATGTGCTACATGTTACAAATATAAAAAAAACACGCTCTACTTTTCTCTCCTCTAACCAGATTGTCATATATTATCACCATGTGCATACCCTGTGACACATTTACTGCATGTGGCATTAACACCTCAAGGGCAAACCCCAAACGTGGTTTACATGATTCGAATATGATCTTTTTATTCAATCACACGGTTTATCCAGAGAGCTATTTGAGATCTGATCATTTTTTTAATCGTTAACAAGAACACAGGGGCGAGAGGTCGGTGGGGCCTAACTCTTGTAGACTGTTTGAATCACTAACAGCAGCACCTTGTTCTGCTCATCTTCTGAGTGTTGCTCAATATCTTGACCCGATCCGCCCCCTGTGCTGTGTAGCAACATAACATTTGTAAATCACTGCATCTCTCAGACAGCTGTGTGTGTTCTGTGTGAAATGTGTACTAGAGGCATTCCTGTCCTTCATGTGCTGAGGCTGGGGTGTAAATGCGAACCCTTGCCACAGCACGTAATACATGAGCACACACACTTGCAAACTCCCAGATGCCCTCTTGCGCTGCGTCATGTCTACATTTATTCAATCCTTTTCAGAATCCCAAATATCTGAAGGATTTAAACCGGTTGTCATCTCTCCCTGCCTGGGATTGCACTGCTAGCGGATTGGTGATGGGAAGGGTTTGTTTATGTCTCTTCATCTTTGGACTTATAAACCCAGCTCAAGGTATAAATACCCCCCAAGTTCTTAAATCATACCTAGGGAAATTAAATGGTTCCCCATTGGACAGAAATTCCCGAGCATTAGTGAGATTTAAGCTTTTCTCTTTTTGCTCTGAGCCAACTTCCAGGTAGCAGGCAGCAGCAGTGCAAACTTCTGTACTGCTGGAAACTGGATTTTTGTTTCCATTAATTATTTCCCTTGCTGAACGATTATGTAATGATATTTAAAATATAGTTTTATTCATTGACAATTTTATAAATAGTCTTTTTATGTTTTGGATGAGATATTTTAAGTTGACATGTTCTTACAGTACTCATTTGGCCTCTTCATCTTTTTCTTTTTCAGTGACTGTTTCCTTTCTACCTTTTAAAGTAGAGGATGTTGTATTGCCTTTATGATCCAGGTTCTCCCTGGTTTTACACCACGTGTGTTTCCAACGCTGTTGCCCAGCATCTCAAATTAGCTTCTCCTCCTGGGTTTTCCATGTGGGTGTAGAAATGGTGGGCTGCTGAAAGGAACTGGCAACGCTTATGACGGGATAATCTGCACCTGTTCCTCTGGGCAAGGGCTAAAAACAGGCCGCAGCAGCTCCCCGCTGCACACTGCTCAGACTTAGACAATCACACAAATGCACGAGCACACTCAAACGAATTAAACAAAATGAATATTTCTCACTATTCACATCTTGACAACCATTGAAGCTTTCTGTAGTGCATTTTTGTAAAAGCTACTGACTGTACTGGATCCCTCACAGTAACCCATCTTCATTTGTTTTACATTATGATCAATAACATATAAACAGCATGGTCACACAGGTGCCTTTCCTGATCCCTGCACTAGGCAGTAAACAAATTCATTTTATAGTTACTGCTACAACTTTGGTACTATCAAATATAAACTAATGTAAATGAAATACAGCTATAATAATAAAAGAGTAATATTTGTTATTTGTGTACGTGTGTATAGAATCCAAATTGTGTAATGTGATTAAGTAATAATTTATGCAATTTAAGAATAACAATTTTTTGAGTTATATATTTAGTATATAATTGAGAAGTTATATTATATTCATCATATTACAGGTAGACAAAATTGACTCACATCAAATCCTTCCTGCTTAATAGCTACCAATTCATTGATAACTTATTCATAAGCACTTAGAATATCTAAAAACATAATGCAGATATTGCTAAATGTCTCCCATAAAAATCAATATATTAATCTATAATTAACAACATGAGTCATCAGAGGGATTTCTGAAGATTTGTACAGACAGTTTGGGAATTGAAATGTGAGTTTAGCAATGTGTAGCCAGGATTGCTCTATTAAGAGTTAATCAATGTGTTACTGTCTTAATGCGGTGTTGCCCTGTAGGTGGTGGCCCACTTTTGTTGTTGTAGCTTGTTGCATGTATACATTTAAACTCATTATGACTTCTGTACATTTTTGGAACTAATTTGTTTAAGCACGATACATATAAATAACCCACCTTCCATTCAGTCTTCTTATTTAGTGTGAAATACCTTTACACATCTCACAAAAAGACATACATCCATTTGTATCAGTTGGTATCACATTGCATTTTCTATCATTGCAATTTGTATCTTTCCACTGTGTCTAATGTGATAAATGCGGAACTCTCATCTCGTCATTTCGTTTACTACCTGTGGCTTCTCTGCATTTGGATGAAGCTTTAAATTGTGCTCCTGGAAAGATTTACAGACCCCAACGCATGGCAGACCCCCACTAAGAGAAAGCTAGATTCCTCTGAGTCTTAGTAGCAGGGGGTAGAGGGACGAAGAGTTGAGGAGGGAAGTCAAAGCCTGTGGTGATGAATGTGTCATTATTTCCTCAGCCAACCCTGAACAAACTGATACATTTAATGCCAGAAACTGTTTTCTTTCCAGGCAAGGCATTCTGGTTAGATTTGTGAATTTAGAGACCTGCTGTGATGAGGCTTATATAAGGGAGAGCCGCTCTGTATACCAACTCTGGAAATGCCCATCGGGATTTCATGTGGGCACAGAGAGAGAAGTCTGCTTTAGATGTTTAGGTGTTTAACTGCATTTTCAGTGTGGTTAGCGGCATCTGTGCACATGTCAGCAGATAGTACTGTTTTAGATACAAACACACACACTTAGCCTCCCAGAAATATAAGCTGACACATGTATGATGCAGGGTGTACTTTTCCTTTTGGCCTGGAGTGGTTCGCTGCAATGTATGTGTCTTGTTGGTTAATGAAAGGTGAACTTTGACTGTGTGTATTCATTAATAAGCTCTGTCTTGCCTGTGGGAAGATTGGTGTTGTGATAAAGATCACAGTTCACTTGCACTTCAACGCAGAACAGAACACGCACATGTCCAGTTGTTACAGTGCGTCTCTGTGAATGTGTTCTGTCTTTCAGCTGTTGGCATCCAAATGAAACTGGAGTTCTTTCAGAAGAAGTTCTGGACAGCCAGCAGACAGGTAAAGAGGCATACACACACATCATGCATGCATACACATTCAGACCAATATTACAAGCACACTTAACTTGAAAGAACCTATAGGAAAGAGTAGGCCTAACAGTAGTTTAAAAACACAACAAATAAAGTCATTTAAGTCTATTTGAAAAAAATGACCTTGACATTCTTTCAGTATAAATCTGAACATGGGAAGGTCATCAGTCTGTTTAGTTTTATTAATGTATTTCACAAAGATCTTTGAAGGGAGTAAATGTTTTCAGCTGACAAAGGAATCCAACACAGCCCTAATATTCAGTGTGACTCATACACAGTATGCCAATATATTATTTGTATCTTTCAGTGTGCAGCATTAGATGGGAAATGCTCCATAAGCTGTGATGATGAGGTTGGTTGCCTTTGCTTTTCTTCATCAACTTTGCACGATTCTGTAAATGTTACTCCTCACAATTGCTTTAACAGTTTGTTCCTCATTTAACAGAACATTAACTGCTACCTCATTGACAACAACGGCTTTGTTTTGGTGGCAGAGGACTACACTCTGGTAAGCCACCTACACACTAAGACACACACACACACACACACGCGCACGCACGCACACGCACGCACACACACACACACACGCACACACACACACACACACACACACACACACACACACACACACACACACACACACGAGAGCCGCAGGACAGATCAATGGAAAATGACAGTCATAGCTATAACCAAGGAGCTAGTATTCATTCAGCCCATTCACTTTTTATGAAAGCAGCAAAAACATCAACAAAAACATTATATGTTTTTTTATAAATTGTGATTAAACCATTTACAGTTTTTCTCAATCGCTAAACCCACTATTTAGAATCAAAATTCCTTTCATCAAACCAACAGCACAGCCATCGAAACATAAAACCATTTCTCTACAACAGTATACCATTTATCATTGATATCACACAAAATGCAGATGCTAAGCAGTGTTTTGCAAAACAGATCACACAATTCTCTCACTGAAGTTACAATTCTCTACACAAACATCAAAAATCTTTTGTGTAACTCATGTCTACAAAACAAAATAATCTTCTCACAGTGGATAACACTTACTCCTCATAAACTTAGACCATAGCTACACTAATTGACACTTGATGTGCAAAATATTAACACTTGTTATCAGTCAATTACCCCATTGAAAAAGGTAACTGCAGGAATGTACTGTATACCTTACAGTAATGATGTTACTGTTAGCTGATATCAATGACTTTCCTATCGTAATTGTAATTAGTGAGAATCCTATAAAAGACCTCCCTCATTTCAGTAAGATGTTTGTGTGAACAAAATGGCTGATCGAGTAGGTAGAGGAGCTCTGAGAGGAAGAAGGAGCCCTGTTGTTCAGAGAGGAAGAGGGAACCCTGATGTTCACAGAGGAAGAGGGAGGGCTGATGTTCAGAGAGGAAGAGGGAACCCTGATGTTCAGCGAGGAAGAGGGAGGGCTGATGTTCACAGAGGAACAGGGAACCCTGATGTTCAGAGAGGAAGAGGGAGGGCTGATGTTCACAGAGGAAGAGGGAACCCTGATGTTCACAGAGGAAGAGGGAGGGCTGATGTTCACAGAGGAAGAGGGAACCCTGATGTTCAGAGAGGAAGAGGGAGGGCTGATGTTCACAGAGGAAGAGGGAACCCTGATGTTCACAGAGGAAGAGGGAACCCTGATGTTCACAGAGGAAGAGGGAGGGCTGATGTTCACAGAGGAAGAGGGAGGGCTGTACGTATGCGTGGTGGAAGAGTTGAAAGGGGACCAATGCGAACAGTAGTTTCGGACAACACCCGTGCAACTATTGTGGACCCCGTCATAAACCATGGCATGTCCCTCAGTGAGGCTGGCCAAAGGGTTCAGCCCAATATACGGAGATCAACAGTGGCATCCATTATTAGGATCTTCAGGCACGAAAATAGGTAAGCTACTGTAACCCTTTTTTACAGCACTTCATGCATCTGTATTTTTATGTAGGTTTCGATCACTGTTTTTATATTACAGTACATAACATTCTCAAATATTTATTGATAGAACTGAAAAAGCACCCCGCTCTGGTGGCAGAGGAAAGGCCTTTACTCCAGAACAAGAGTCTGCCATTGTTGATATGGTTGTGGCCAACAATGAAATCCGCTTGAGGGAGATTCAGGCCAGAATAATTGCAGACCAGGATGTCTTCAGTAACATTCTATCTATAAGTGTTGCAACCATTGAGCGGGTGTTAAAGAGGCACCACCTCAGAATGAAACAGATCTATAAGGTTCCTTTTGAACGCAACTCTGACCGTGTGAAGGAGTTAAGGCACCGGTATGTACAGGTAAGGACCTCAATCACAGTGATGGCTTGCCTATATTTTTAGTATGTCAGACTGCTTACAGTAATGTAAAACGGTCCTCTGTTTGCTTCATTTTCTTTAGCGAATGATGGAGCTGAAAGGCAATGCATTACCACATGTGTTTGTATATGTGGATGAAGCAGGCTTCAACCTCTCCAAAGTGAGGAGACATGGCAGGAACCTTATTGGGCAAAGAGCAACAGTCTTTGTTCCAGGCCAAAGGGGAGGAAACATAACATTGTGTGTGGCTATCTCGACACAAGGCGTCCTTGCTCACATCCCTGTAATGGGAGCATATAACACGCAACGTGTCCTTGCCTTCCTGGATGTCCTGTATGACCGACTTGTGCCACCAGAAGAGAGGGATCAAGTGATGTCGGTTCACGTGGTCATATGGGACAATGTGGCATTCCACCACTCTCGTGACGTGAGGGCATGGTTTGAGGCTCATCCACACATGGCCATGGAGTTCCTCCCTCCATACTCCCCATTTCTAAACCCCATTGAGGAGTTATTCTCTGCCTGGAGATGGAAGGTTTGTGACCATCATCCTCATGACAGAATGCCCCTTTTGGACGCAATGAATGCTGGTTTTCGGGACATCTCTGCGGAATCCTGTCAAGGGTGGTGTCGACACGCAAGGAGATATTTCCCACGCTGCCTTGCAAGGGAAGACATACGCTGTGACGTAGATGAGGCTATGTGGCCAGACAGAGGCCAAAGAGCAGATCAGTAAAGCTATATAGATCTCATTCTCTGCTTTACTGCTGATTTACATCATTTACCCGTGTTATTTTGTTTCCAGTGTAATGCTATTCATCTTTTGTTTCTGTTACGGTGCTCTTCTGAAAATGAGACAATAAAAACAATGACATAGTTACAGAAACATACTGTTTTTCCTATATGTAAGTTTGTTTCTCCCAACTTGTCAGTTTTCCGTTCAGTTTCCAATATCGATAGCTTGAGGTTTGTGTATTGATGATTGTAGTCAGTATTTAGTGTGCCACTTAGTAATGACTGTTCAAATAGTCTTCTAATGAGCTGACACATGTTTGTTTTTGGAGAAGGTATCTGGTTTTGGAAGGGGTATTTTTAGTTTTGAGTGCCTTCGAGCACTTTGCAAGAAATGTATATTGTTATGGTAGAATGTGTTATTATGGTGACCGGAGTGTCAGTTATGAAAACACATTTGTCTCATTAGAGGACAATTTGTTCTGTTTCGATCGACTTGTTCTTTTTTGTGACCAGTATTTTCAGTTTTGGTCATGTAAGTGCATTTTGCAAAAGATATTCAGAGTTATGGCGAGTGTGTTTCTGTTTCGATGGCTGTGCTGTTGGTTTGATGAAAGGAATTTTGATTCTAAATAGTGGGTTTAGCGATTGAGAAAAACTGTATTTAAAATATCGATGCTACTATACTGGAAAAAGCTCAACCCCTAACAAACACCCCAGTCCAGATGTAGTGTCCCTTATACGTCCAAAGCGTCACCCTGTTCACGGGAACAAACGCCCCCTGTTGCTGGTGGCTGGTATAACGTTGGGTGGCTCGGTCCAAGCCACTCAGTGTGTTTTCCATTTACAGAGCTACTGTAGCGCTGTGTATGAATATCACAGTCAATGTGGGGAGTTACTTACTGTATAAGTAAAGGCCATATCGTACTCTGCCCACTCGACCTGGAGCACACTTCAGCAGGAACTTAAGCTGACCACTTTGATACCCATCTCGGATTTTAAACTCATTTTAAAAAAGCTGGAGAGATCATCTGTGGGTGTTTGCACCTGCTATATCTGACTACTGGATATGGATTTCAATGACTACTTTTTGTACGATGTTGTATTTGAGTGTTGAGTGTCTCATGGTGTCACACATGATCTCAAGGAGTCATGTGGCTCCCCTGGCACAAACCCTCTGCTGTCACCAGACGTGTTGTCACTCTGTGTCTGGCTCACCTCCAAGCCAGTCCGGTGGCTGGCACTGCCCTTCCCTCCCTCTGCATGTTCTTTTCCTGTGTCCCTTACTTACCCATTCTTTATGTAATCCTAATTTAGAGGTGAGGGAGCATTTAAGGTTCCACGTGTCAAGTTGTTTCATTTCATTTTACTTGTGAAAGACAAGAACCATTTCTTCATCCAAGAAGGTTATACTAATGTGATCCGTCATGAGCAGGTCTCTCTGATTGGGCTGCAGGCTGTGTTATTAGTGCCCTGTGTCTGATTCAACTAATGCTTATACTTTGATACCTTTGCCCCTGTGGCATCTTTACATCCGGGAAACAATAAACATGTTTTCTCGAATGTATAGAGTAACTACAAGTCAGACAAAATGTCACCTTGTGCTCAGGAACATGATGGGGAAGGAGACAGTTGTGGGGCGGCGATATCCAAAGATGGTTGACCTTTCTTTCCAGACTATTAGAAATAGTTATGACAGACTTTGGGAAGCATTGTGTGGGAGATTGTATTCTTAAATCTGTCCCTAGAAAGGCCAGTTTGTGTTTGCGTCGATGATTCCTCTCTTCAGCCATGGCCACTTGGTCATTTGGTGGAGCATAAGGAGAGATCCCACAGACCATTTAGCAATGTGGGATGGTGTCTGCATGCTTTAGGGTTTGGCAATTTAAGTTTTCTCGCATTCAATCCAACCTGGACTCGAGTCAGCTTTTGTACATTTAAGAGCTTCTAGCATTACAAACACATCGTTTTTAGGGGATGTTAGTTTGACATTTAAATTGTCCTATGACTTGTTTTATTAAATAAGATCAAATATCTTTCTTTTTCTTTCTCAGACAGGGAAATTCTTTGGAGAAGCAGAGGGGGCTGTAATGAGTAAGCTCCTGCAGATGGGCTCTTTCAAAAGGTGAGTATTTCAAACTGCACGTGTGTGGGGGTGAATGAGTGTGTTCTCACAAGTGTATAAGCGTATGTGTGTGTGTTATTGTACGAGCATAAATCAGGCAGGCCACAGAATGAGAGCATGTCTGCCCTCGCGCTGACAGCTCTTAACTTGGCCAATCGTGGTGAGCTATTCAGCGTCGAACTCCGACCCTTCGCTCAGCAGAGTTCTCCGTTAGGAGATTACAGCAAATCTTTTCCTGAAACGAAGGAATTAAGAGAAACTTGAAGTCACACAGACACACACATTTAGACACTATCATGCGCTTAGTGCCTGTTGTAGAGCTGTGTCTCCTGGAAAACGCCAAGAGCTGTGGGTGGCGCCTTTCTGCAATTCATTTGGAAATGTAACCTATGAGGATAACTTTCCCAGTATTAGTGCAGAACTGCAGAGAAGCAGACAGACGCATATTGTAGTTCGACTGTATGGTCAAACCTTATTTGAGAACTTAGTTGCAGAAGCTTGCAACCACATTTCCATCTCTGCAGTTCTGTATTCAGGAAGTGGGTAAGGAGATTTTAGCTCTCCATGTATAAAAATCATGGGTGACAAGTCATCAAACAAGTAGAAAACTGCACATGTTTATTATAAGGGTGAACCTCAAAAGCTGTCAGCTTTGGTTTACTCATAAAAACAAAGAGAACAACAAGTGCTTTCACTTAATATTTCATGTCAGGATGAGAGGTTGTTTAAAATGAAGTACGACATATGATGGATGAATAATAAGACGTGTGTGGGTGAAATAAGAGCATGATGAGCAATAGAGCTGATCACTAATGAATCCAATGTGATCTGTCTTAACCCGGAGCCATCTGTGGAGAATGAATATGCTAAGATGCAAAACAAGTTTTGTCTTGATAAAAAAAATATTAAAGACATTTCAAAGTGTGCCACTTAAAGTCGACCCCATGCTGCCAGCCTGGATTAATCCATCAGCGTTAAGCCTGCAGATGAAGACGAATGAGGACAACATATTTTTAGTTACTTTAGGATTATCTATCCTTCAAAACCAGCAATAGGAAGAGAAATCAATCAAAACAATGAGAGTGATGTTATGCTCCAATGCCTAACAAATGAAGGCTGGCACACCCATACTCATACGCAGCAGTTACACACTCATAGACAGACATTACATTGGCCTACAGTAACTTAGCTGCAAACACTTTGTGGCCTGGCTTAGCGCTAATTGGTTCCTGGCCGTGTTGGAGCTGTGTGTCACCGGTGCTGAACATGGCCCAGGGCTGCGGACAGACCGGGCCCACTTAGACACACATGCACATTTCAAGTATATAGGAACGTGTCCACAGGCTGTGAGAAAGAGCGTCCAGTGTGTAGGTGAATGTGTGTGTGTTTTGTGTATGTGTGTTAGGAACCCCTTCAATAACCTCACCCAGACAGACCCAGACCTCACACCCTCAGGGTCCACTAAGCCCTTAAATCCTCTGATATCCCCCCCCAATATCCCCAAATCATCTACACACACACACCCGCCTTCCTACATCACTTTGAGAAACCTCTCGGGAAGCTCTCGGCTTTCAGTTGCTTTCCTTTCCCCATTCTTGCTACATCCATCCAATATATTATCCGTAGGTAAAGCGGCCGTTATAGCAGAGGTGGGATCTTTGCTTCCTGCTCCCACACAGCACTCCAAAAGGCCCTGCAGGCATGTAAAAGCAGAGATAATGTGCGAATCAACACTCAACGAATCACCTTATATGGGCTATATATTCCTGCCAAATTCCTTATTTATTTTTAAAAAAGTACATTTGATCAGTTTGAACCTACTTTGTATCTGTGATGCCTCTGTTTCACTCCCTGGCCTCTGTTTTCTATCTGTATTTACTCAGGGTGACTCTGTATGACTACCAGGCTCTATGTTGGGCTTTCTCAGAGAGCAGTGACAGTGGACACACACTGTTAGATGTGAGTACTGCATTGTTTTCCAACCTGTGCGCTCCATGCGATGCAACGGGCACAGCATAATATGTCTTTTTTATGTCTGATCCATATTTCCTCTTTCTTTTCTTTCTTTAGCCGTACTTTGCTTTCTTCTCAGCTGTAAAGTGGATCCTAACTGAGCTTGTCATGTAAGACTTCGTTGTGTGTGAAGTGTCTTTTGTGTGCATACGCTCGCTGCATAGATGTGCGTTTTGAGGACTCTTATGGTGGCCTCTCCTGTCAGTGTGTGTATGTTCAGTGTGTGTGTGTATGTGGCTATGTAGAAACTGAATGTTTGTTTACCAGTGTCTCCACATGCACATCGACCCGATCATCAGAGATCAGGAGCAGTAATGGCTACCTGATGTTTCCTGTAGCAGGGGTATGCCTGTGATGCCTTGTTTGGGTTGCTGAGTCTTCCTGGGTGGTCTGTTGTCGCCACAGTGCATCATGGGAGGAATGAGTTGTCAGTGCTAATTTGACAGCTGGTCACAGTGCAGAAAATGTTTGCAATATTATTGATCTTTTGATTTATGTGTTTCCTTTCAAATTGATGTGTTTGTTTCACTTTATCAAATAAAAATATATGAGTAAGTGAACTTAAAACCACTCAAAGAACATCTGTTCTTAGTGGATCACAGTGTGGTTTTGCGTCCTGCCACTTTTTTGAAACTGGGGCAAGTGAGACATTTTTTGTGTTACTGACAGCACGTCTGCCACCTTAACATGTTGGGTTTTTGCAGTTTATCATGAGTTGCATTTGAGTTGCACTGTTCTGCAGTGTGTTAACTCCACCTTCTAGTATCGGCCGAGCTCGCCTCAAATCTAGATCAAGTGCGGTACCATGCACAAATAGGATATCTGGCCTTAAGATACATATTTATTTTAATGTCACAGTTGCTTTTAAATATGAATTGATCATCTTTTGTGAAAATAAATGTTTGTACCCAACTGTAGTTTTTGGGAAACTTAAATCACCTATGTAAAAATGTTAAGAATGCATTAGACAGTGTTACAGTATTTATGATATAAGCATGTTATGGAATGTATTTGTTATGATCAATGTCGTCTCCGCCTTTAGATTCCTGGTGGAGTTTAACTTGTACAGCTGGTGGCACTCTGACCTCACAGCTAAAGGTAAGAACGCACTCTTTGGTGATCTGCTTGTTCTCCGTCGGCGTCTGAAGTAAACTCACACATACTGTACACAAGCTCCTAGGGAAGTATGCAGCTCATATTGGATATATAACAATATTTATAAACAAAAAATATTCTTTATTGTTCATCCCTAATAGATAAGGCATGCAAACAGCGCTGTAAGGGTTGAACATGGGCTAAACGGTCATAAATGATTATGTTATGATAATAATAATAACAATAATAATAATAATAATCTGATAAAGCTTGTCCTTTGTACACAGCTCTACAAATGTTTGATTGTTAATTGTAATGATTTACAGGGATTTGCATTTATTTGATACATTTTACAAATATGGTTCTTTACATTTTTGGTGTATTAAAATTTCTAATTTGCTGCAAAAGCTTTTATAACATGTCAAAAGCTTCTGTGTATTATATATATATATATTTGTTTATGCCTGGTCTCGAATTGTACTTAAACAATTCAGAAACAGAACAGAAACTAAAAGGTAAAATAAATGCCAGAAAGATAAAAAAAAAACACATATATTCTTCTTTAAAAACAACTAAACAACACATTGAAAATGAACAGTTTTCATACAAACATACATATATATTTTTTATGTCTCAACATATCCATGTGCACCAATAAATAAATATCACCTAATATTTTGGTTTCCAAAAAGGAATTTGTTAATAGTTTTTGCAGTTAACTTTGGTTTGTCTAAAGGAAACTGAGTAATTTTTCCTTTTCACACCCACCTATAAACCCATTACTGTTTTTTCAAAGCTTTATTTATATTTCTAAAATAAATAATCAAAAGAGAAAATAAAAATGACGTGTACACCGTCAGTGTTTCATTTTAGTTCTTGAGGTCAAATGGACTTAAGTTCATTGCGGAAATAAAAACAACTAGTGTTCTCAGCACCAACCTCCAGTCTGCATCCACGCCATCTCCCCTCTATTTGCTCTCGGTCTGTGTGACCACTGGAAAAACAGAATAAAGGGGCGCAATCCAAACCTAAAAGTAAAAATGGCAGAACACATGATTGCCTCAAGTGACCTCAGTATGGGAGACGGCGCGTATGTCTGTCGGTCACGACTCACTACACATATTTGTATTGGTTTGCTTGTCCATAGGGGTTACCATTATGACTTTATGAGGATATATGTCATATTGCTAGTGTTGAGAAGCAATATCCGTTTGTGACTGGAGAAAACACGTTTTATTTCTGTCTTTTCTCACTCAGTCTCTCAATCGCTCTCTCTTCTCTGGTTTTATGTCTTTCCTTTCTGTCTCACTTTCACCCGCAAACACACACACATTCTCGTATCATTACTGCCAAGCTATGAACGCTGTGATGCCTTTTTCTTTATGGTGTGTTGAATACGGTACGCCTCTCTGGAATAAAGCCTCCCTAAGCAGCATCATAAAATATTAATTCTCGCCAAAACTAATATTAAAATATTTCATATGTAGAAGTGAGAGAGAAAGAGAAAGAACCACAAAATGAAAGTCTGTAAAATGCTTTTCTTGCACACCCTTATCCCGGATGAAGTGAAGCTGGGCATCGCTGTTCGCCAAGCAGTCGAGACAATTTCACAGCTGGCTAGCCTCAGGTCTTAGCAGCACTTTCTATATCTTTTTATAATAGAGACGCACAGCTGGAACACCCCAATTTAGCAGCCCGTAACCCAATAGACACAGCCTCTCAAGCTGAACTAATCTGAGGCCTTTATACATGTAGTTTGTGCTTCTAACATGTACATATATACAACTGCACACACACGCTGCACTGCTGACATCCAGTCATTAAACCACTCTATTCAAGTCACACACATAATCCACCATCTTTAGAAATGGGTGGAAAAAATGTGCCACCCTGGAAGAACTGAACTTAAAAAATAAAACCACACGTCTTTAAATGTCTAGATTTAATATGCTAATGTTGATAATATTAGCGCCTGCTTTATTAAGCCTGCTTTAAAAATATTGACCCAAATAGAAAAACCACTTTGCCTCCTTTTCTCCTTTCCATCCTGTAGCCTTGTTTGAAGCCTCTGGGTGGCAGGAGAGTTCAAGTAATATTGCGTAAATGGCTGGTCTCGATTCACAGAGGGGCAGCTGTGGTTCAGAAGTGCTGCTTTCTTTCAAACTTGTATATTTACAAGGATGTGGTGTGTTTAACAGTTTGCTATACAATCTATATGCATACCTATTTAAAATATATGTATTTGACTTTGAAAAAGATGTTCCCGGTTTTTCTCACTCCCTTTCTTTTTCTCTCTCTCTCTCTCTCCCATCCTGCAGCTCAGAGGATAGGCCGGAGCATGCAGGTACCATGTGACACAGAGTACCCGGCCTTCATCTCAGAGAGAACCATCAAAGAGAACACAGGGAACGTTGACTGTGGCGGCTGCATCAAGTATGAGACACAAACAAACATATGTAAACACACATAGACAACACAAACAATATCATTGTACATATCTGTAAGTTCCTTTATACACCAATGACATGATTGTGTCACTGTGCTCCATAAAACAAGCCAGCAATGAAACAATAATTATCCAGTTAACTCTCATCTTGGCAAAATATGTTATGTCCTTGATCCCTGATAATGAGAAACACATTCAGATCATTTGTTGTCTGCTGAAAACACTTTTATCCAGGGTGATCCATCAGAGACACGCACACAGACACTCTCTCCTCCGGCAGTTTGAAATAAGAGGCATTTAGAGATGAGGGAGAGAGGTGGAAAAAAGGCTTCCTTTAAAAATGGGAAAATGAGTGTGGTCCCCATTAACAATTTGGGCTTTTCTGTCAGGCAATTGTGGGGTGTTCTCTGGATCCTTCCAATGGGCCCTTCATTGCTCCCAGCTGTGGAACTGCCAGGGAGGCTCTGTGTGTGCATGTGTGCGTGCATGTGGGTGCGGGGGTGTGTCGGGCTGTGTGTGTGCTAGGTCAGCAGGGTAACCACTGCCCTGGGTGCTAGGACTAAAATGTGGTTGGGGATGCAGTCAGACCACTAAACACACACATTCAGGGTACACACACAGCACCCTCTCACACACACTTTCACCCTCCCAAATACTCATGACAGATGCGGGAATCAGAAACAATGTCCAATGATGACACCTCAACTGGGATTAGCTGGCCAGCTGTGTGCTGTGAGCAACATGTCACCTTAAAATAAATCTTTTTTAAAGCACAAAGATGTTGACAAAGTCAAATGAAGTTTTTATTTCGGTTATAAGGGATTTTATAGCTCATATTAGTAATAGAGGATATTGGTGATAAACATCTGTTTCACGTTACAGGCTAACTGAGGCCTTTCTCTTATATTTTCATTGGGACACGTGTGTGTGCTTTATGCTCAAGGAAATATACCCTAAGACCTTGCCTGTTAAACCTCACTTTACTGTATTATCACTTGTGTTTGTGCACGTGTGCATGTGATGTCGGTATGTCTATTACTTCTTGATGGTTGAGTGACGGATCATAAGAATCAAACAAATCTAGCCAATGATAAAAAAGCCCTAAAGGACGATTTCCCCTACATTAATGAAGCCATTTTCTCTGTACTGTCTCTTAAAAACAGCAATCTGCAAGTATTAACTATCTCTCCTTGTGTATAGTTCAACACAAATTTGTTGTTCAAAATGTAAAATCTTCAAGGAAGGCTCGACACATGTCAAAGGAAATGATGGCCCTAAAAAAGGTTTGCATTAACGTACTTTGTTGCATCGACTTTGACAGTCAAAAAGAAAAGCATACTGTAGAGAATACTCTGATAATGGTTTCATTTCACCCCGAAATACATGAGATAAATTAAAAATAAAAGGACAGCAGTGGTCTGAGAACTCTCCAATCTTTTAGTTGATATTTAAGTGGAGCATTTTCAAAAGTAATTGTCAAATTACATGCAGTAATTACTAGTAAAAAACGCCCAACTGTGTTGACTGAGGTCTCTGAAAACCATACTGTAAATGTATAGTATGGTTTTGGTTAAATGATTCGCAAAATACATTACTGGGAAAACGAGAACATTTTCCACAAGATGCACACAAATATTACATTTAGCCCAAACTGATCATGATTTGCCCATGAAAGGCAGAACAACTGTGCCCCTTATCTGTATCAAAAGCATGTGTCAAGCATAATGTTCTGTGAAATGCTATCATCTAAGCCCTAACCTCTAAAATGAGCTTCAGTACAGCTGACAATGGAAAGATTAAAACATTTCTTTCATGATCAAAAAGGGTTGATACGCAGTGCACGTGTCTTATCAGCTTCAGTTACAGATTGTGTGATATGTCTTGGTCAAAACGTTGAGAAGAAGACATTGTTCTGTCACCACAGCTTTGTGAGTGTCTTTATATTTCCTACAGTACATCCGCTTTATGACATGTCCCTAACTCTTGATTTATTTCTCTTTGATGACTTTATCTCTTTTCTGTGCGTCTCTCTCACTCAAGCTCACTTTCCTTGGATGTCTTTGTTGTTCATTCCTCTGCTGGCCAACATCTCTAAGAGCCAGAACACTAGGAGTCCATGTCAAGAAGACACAATCTTTACCATCTGTGTGTTTGCGAGAGAGAATATGCATGAATGTCTGTCTCTCTGTGTGTGTATATCTGTGCACATGATACACATCATTGTTTTGTGTCCAAGTGTGTGCCTTTCATGTGCAGCGTAGAGATCCCTTTCCCCGCACTGGGTATGTTCAGGGCCAGCAGCTGTGCGTTCGGGATGTGTTTAAGTCTTTACTCTAAAAACACTTGCCCTGCTTTCTATAAGGCTGAGCAGAGATGATTACAAATCAGCAGATCCTAATTCACCCTGATTGGAACTGGTTTGGCCTACTTGCTGGATTGCTTTGGTTGGTCACGGCGGGATGACTAAATTAGAGTGTGGTGGATTGGCACTACTCAGGCTCTCTTTGTGGTCAAATGAAATTAGTCATGGTATTGAATTAGTATTAGTATGGATGGAGATATTTCTATATCTGTTTTACTTCTTTCTTGACAAGGATTGAGAAAGTGAATGCGTGTCTGTCCGCATTTGTGTGTGTCCAATCAGTCACACATGCATGTTCTCATACGTGTCTGAAAATAGATCATAGTGAAGTCGATAAATCACCCAGCTGCGAAAGAAGAGAGGGAGGGAGAGAAGCAAGAGATAAAGAAAGAAAGGGAGACAGAAAGAAGAGATCATCTTTACGACTCTTCTTCTTCATAAAGCTTATCCAAGGTCATAAATCACTGGGCAGGAGTCCGAGGCGAAACACAACCATGAGAAGCTATAAGCCCACAAAGTGTGTTTCCCATTTGTCTCCCTTTGGAGCGTTTTACATTCGGCAACACTTCATTGGTTAGATAGGATATAACAAAGGAGAAGGAAAGGAAAGGAAAATAATGAGGAAGAGGAGGCGATAGAGTTAGTTTGAGAAGCATGTGTGTGTACTTTATATGTGTGTCTGTTTGGTGTGAGTCTGTCGATGTTTCTGTATGTTTATTGACAGTTGGCCTGGAGACAAGTTTTCTTCTCGACATGCATCCAGTGGTGCATCTTCCCTTCGCCGGGGGGGGATGTGAACACTCATAACACAAATCCTCCGACACAAGAAATGTACATCATACCCTGGCGCCTTGTCTACTTGCCAATCCAACTCTCAATCCTCCCTTTGCTCTCCTTCTCTTCCTTCCTCATCGTTTTTTTGTTTCTGGCTGTCTTTGCTGTGATTGGCAGGTCCTTTGTGATCCAGCAGATCCCCAGCAGCAATCTCTTCATGGTGGTGGTGGACAACAAGTGTGACTGCAGCATGTTCGAGCCAATCACCATGGACCCCATCGAAATCCTGTATATCCTTTACTGGCTTTAAATAGAGAGCTGGGGGCGATTGAGTCAAAGTGAGAACATTGGTTTCCTGAGTTAGAGGAAGTAACCTGTCCATGTTATTTTTAATAGAAACTCTATTCTCTTCCACCTCATCACTTCCTGTGTTACAATACTAAAGCTATAGCCAGTGTATGTCCATCGAAGTCAGCAGGATGTTAATAGCATAGAGCATTTTAATGTGTGAGGAAGATTTGGGAAGTTTGTTTGCCCTTTAGCCTTTTGGTGGATGAAAGAGATGAGAGTGTTATGAGGGTCAGTATCTGGAGGCTGCGAGACATCACTCTCCCAGAAGTCTGTTTCACAGTGCTGAGTCTGTGTTTGGACTGAGTTACACAACAGCCCACGCTGCGGTGGGATACTGATCAATAGCAGACACAGCTCAGAGTAGAGTCAGACTAAAGGAACTTAGATCGTCACCAAATACTCACGCTGGATTCCCCTGCAGTGTTCATCTCTCTGAAATGTTATGCAGTACACTCAAGCTGTTTATACATGTCCACCACTGTTTATTTTGTTGTGGAGTGCCTACATTAGCATAAAGCCTGTTATTGTGTTGCTATGCGACAAAAGAAAATTCATCAAACATTGCTCAGTTGGTTTTCTTTCTTCACATTTTGCACTCTGCTATGTTCAAAAAGTATCACTGCCTCCATAAAGACCTCCATCCATGGTGCTCTCACAAACATGCTTTTATTTCCATTATAAACAAGACATACACTCCAGCAGGAAAACACCCTGCCGAGGGTACACATTGTCTGTTATTGCCTTAACTTTAGCTGCACATAATGAATCTCTCAAGTGCGAGAGGTTGAAGATGCAAAAGGACAGGAGGCGCCCTGATACCTGTCACCCTTTTCACCCAGAGGTATTCACTCCTTGAACACACATACCGTACACACAGATCGCTCACTATTATACTACTTTCTCTCATAATATATCCCCTGCTAATTCCACTTTCATGTTTTATTAAAACATCCCATATCTGTCTGTATCTTGCCCCCCTCTCTCTCTTTTTCTAGGAGAACTCAATGGAGTGTGGAGGAGCTGTGGGGCTCACCCCGTCGCTCGCGGCAACACTGCTCTGCGTCCTCCTGGCGCTGTTCCCTAGGTGACCAGAGCTGGCCATGCCTCTCCATCCAGAACTTGATTTGGATCGGCTTGGCTCGGCATGCAAAAGAATCGCAACGATGCCACAGAAACACTCCTGCCCCTAATCAAACTATGCCCTTTTCCAACTCACCCACTACAAAGCCCCTAGCCCTGAGGTACAGTGCCACCTATTTGGAAGGATTGAAAATGGATAGCTATTAAAGCTGCTAAGTAGTGATAATTACGGTGCTTTAGCAAAATCACATGAGCTGCACGAAAAGATTTGGGCAGAGATACAAAGTTTTGAACAAAGTAATAATGCTAAGAATGCACATAATAGCTTAAAACTGCACAAGTGGTCCAATAAAACCCACTCTCACTCACACCACTATGTTCAGTTATGTTGGGTAGCTGCTGAGGGTCTGTAGCTGGGATTGGAACTGGGCATGAGAGCCACGTAACACCCATGAGGAGAAAGACAGGTGCACCTCCCCCGGCCCACTCTGACTTTTCATGGACAATAGTGATGAGAAAAAAAAAAAGAATAATACTGAAGATGAAGAAGATTATATGTGGCTGGGGTTGTAATGAAATGTTTGTCTAATGTTCTTTTTTCATGATGACAAAAAAAAAAAAGTTCTAGTCTATATATGAAGAAAAAAATAGTTTTATTTATTATTTGCAAGTGGTACCCATAAACTGTGACTATGATATTTTGAGTCCTCTGACGTGAGTGGTTGTTAATATTTGAGCTTTGCCTTACTGAATGACATTGGTCCTGTTTGTGTACTTTTGAAATAAAATGATGTTTAAAATGTATGTTGTTAACAGTTGTGTTGAAAGGCTCTTTGCGAAGCAGACCTTCAATATAGTTAATATGAAGATTAATTCAGTATCTGCTCTAAGTACTTGGCTGTGGGGAAGTGCTTTTCTGCTTTTTAGCCTCCTCATGAGCAGTTGTGTGTGTGTGTGTGTGTGTGTGTGTGTGTGTGTGTGTGTGTGTGTGTGTGTGTGTGTGTGTGTGTGTGTGTGTGTGTGTGTGTGTGTGTGTGTGTGTGTGTGTGTGTGTGTGTGTGTGCACATACATGTATTTGTATGACTGCATCTGGTGTTTCGCTCTTCTATCATTGATATAAGCCTCTGTCCCAGAGGCCTATCCCCCACACAAAGAGACACAATAAAGACCATGACA